>NC_140949.1:91364255-91634255 GCF_014529385.1 Adiantum capillus-veneris | reverse complement strand
ATTTATTGATTTTAAGCATTTTCCACGGTTTAACTCTTAAAAACAAAAAATGACAAAATATCCAAGAGCTGGTTAAAGGTACGTTAGCTGGGCAATCTCTCTCCCTATTTGGGATGCCAATGAGAGGGTTGATTTTTGTTGGACATTTTACTTATTTTCTATGGTTGAAAAGTGTTTGTTAGCTACCCTTTTGAAAATACACTATTACTCTAAGAAAACCATATTATCTTGGAAATTTGATTTGGTGTGTCACTTAATATAAATTTTGTATGCCACGTGCGCTCAAGGACTATTTTAAACTCCTTATCTATGAATTTTTTACAAACAATTCAGTCTATAAAAAAAAAATTCAATTATATTTTATGGTATGTTTTTGTATGTGAAAATGTGAGGAAAAAAAAAGCCCTTCTGCTGTACTTACGTGATAATCGCATAAATATTAAGCGACCTCCCCAAGAAATTTGAAGGGCTTGATGGGTGTCCTTGGTGAGACGGAGCCCTATGAGCTCGAAAAAAAACTCTCTCTCTCTCTCTCTCTCTCTCTCTCTCTCTCTCTCTCTCGTGTGCACGTGTACGTACACGAACACACATGCAATGCGACTCTCTCTCTCTCTCTCTCTCTCTCTCTCTCTCTCTCTCTCTCTCTCTCGTGCTTAATAACATGGATAACTACTCTTTCATTTGCATGTATTTTCTCAAAGTGAAACGACCCCAAGTCGAAACCACACGAGTTGTTTACTTTCTTTTTCAATCTCTTTAAAGAAATAAAAAGTTTTAAAATAATAAGATTAATATTGGTCTTGAGAAAAACCTCTTCAAAAGAAAAAACCAAATAAATCTTCAAAAATTAAATTCTCATTAAATAATAAATTCTCCACTAAATTTATTTCCTTTTTGTTATGTGCATTTTAACCAATAGAGTTATTCTTTGTAGAGGAGAAAGTATTTGATTTTCTATGACTAAAGCACTTTCTACTACCAAAGAAACAGAATTTTCTTTAATTTTACATTCTGACAAAAGCTAAAAAGATTCTTACAATCTTACTCTCCCTTTTGCATTTTAGAGAGGTTTTCTCTAAAGTGAAGCAATGAGTGACACACGGAGGAGACTTTTAGAGAGGTTTTCTCTTAAGTAAAGCAGTGAGGGAGTGACACATGGAGGGTCTCCCCTTCCTTGAAAAATTTAAGCTGCATTATAAAGAGTATAGATGCGTGAAATCTTTGAAAGGTTCTACATTTTTGAAGCTCAAGTATAAATTTCAAAGCTAGAAAGGAAAAGGGAGTTCTTTATGGTCCGTACAATCTAGGTTGGGCACATCCCAATGGGATCGACGTTGGGGGTCATTCGGACCGTCGAATTTGGATTGTCGAGTAAATTTAGGGCGAAAAAGTAAATTTGGCCTAGCAATTAAATTTGACATAGTCAAGATTGTCTCGCACCTTCCACGTCAAAACCAGGACCTGCCCTATGCAAGGTATTCTTTCACTGAAGATCATGGTACTCCTATGCATTACATTGTAAGTGTAGACTGATTTGTAAATTTGGGTGCCGATCGCATGGTCTACAATGCATGCGTGTCATGATCTATCACCTCCACCTTTGATCGCATTTGACCATGTCCATGCCATATAGCGCTCAGTGTTCTTTACGGGTTTCAAAATGCGAAGTTGAACCACCCTTTACAAAAACAAAAGTAATTACCCTTCAAAATTGAAAATCGGAGTGAAACTCCATGGCCTTGCTAAAGAGTTTAAATAATATAAATATGGATATAGTACTAAGTATTGTGACTTTTTGACAGAAATGAGAAGTCAAAAGTAAGTCTTTTCATTTTCTACCATGGGAGTACTTGCTACTTATCCTTCACTTTTACATTTCAAACCAAATGTTTCGTAAGGTTCTTAAAATGAAAGAGAGAGTGACACATGGATGCCTTTCCTCCCTTGAAAATTTTAAGCTCAATTATATATAGTATAGATTTCTCAAATACTGGAAGAAACTCATGGTAGCTCAATCAACTAGGTGTGTAAAAAATGATAAAGATTAGAAAATCTTGAATTATCCAACCAAAATAGATACAAAGGTTTTTTGGGAATTTTTGAAATCTGAGGGGAATTTCCACGAATTAAAGAGGTATTTCCCTTTTTTCTCTCTTTGTCTTCACCCTCCCATGTGTCATCTCTCTCTCTCTCTCTCTCTCTCTCTCAACATTAAGATCCTTGCCTTAATTATCTCTCCTCTCAGCACTGAGATCCTTGCCTTAATCATCTTTCTCTTTTGATGTCAAAGAACATATCTTCAAAGATACCCTTAATTCAACCCAAAAGTAAAATTGGCACGCCTTATTATTAGCCTCTTGTTGTTTCATGAGTTTCTTCCATTGAAGTGACACACCTAGCTCGATGGAGCTAATGTCCTTAAAAAAAAAACCCTTGTATCTATTTTGGTTTGGTTGGATTGTTTAAGATTTTCTAATCTTCATTTTTTTTTTGACATTTGAGATCCGTTTTGGAGGGCTTACCATGTAATTTGTCACAAATCACTTAGTAAAAGAAAGGCAATTAGGCCTACATAACCGACTCAAATTCTAGTTTTCGTATCTTGTATTGATAAACAAATCAGTCTTCTTATCTCTCTCTCATACTCGTCTTCAACTAGGATCTATGGCTAAAGATGTGCTCTCTCTCTCTGTCTCTCTCTCTCGCTTGTCTACACAGATGCATGGATGGCGGATCTAATGCTGAGAGGATGTTATCAGATGCGGTGATAGGGTGATGGCAAGCACGTGTAGGTCAGCTTTGATGCGAGGCGTCAGCATTAGGAGGCAAGAGGGGAGGGGTTTTGCTGCGCAGTTGCACAGAGAGATGGGGTGTAGGGGGATGGCAGATAGAGAAATGGGGAGAGAGAGAGTGAGTGATGTTCCTACCTACTGCATGGCGGGGAGAGAGAGAGAGAGAGAGAGAGAGAGAGAGAGAGAGAGATGGGAGGCATAGGTGAAAGAAGGGTGTGTAGAGTCTGTGTGCATAGAGACTAGTGCATCGTAGCGTTTGCTTTGAGCATTGCATCTCTTTGCTCGCACAAGACAAGCATAGGAGCTCTCTCGATGCGCTGTTCCTAGCCAAGCTGGGTTGCGGCTAGAGGGGCGAGAGAGACCCAGCTTGGCGAGAGCGAGCGAGCGAGAGCGAGAGAGAGAGAGAGAGAGAGAGAGAGAGAGAGAGAGAGATCGATCCGTAGAGGCTAAAAGAAATCTTTGAAAAGCATGCATCCAGAAGCATCAAAAGGCATGCCTTCATTAGGATCCTTAGAATGAGTACTACCTTTGCCAATATTTATGTTTACTGGTATTATTTAACCCCAATATGTGGTGCTCCCTTGAGGCAATTTTCATGTGCCCATTTAGCAAGATATTCCAAGCCCTAGTAGAAAACATGGCGGTGACAACTGCTCATGAAAAACCATAATCTAGCCAACCAAAATATATATGCGCTCCTAGCATAGCCAAGTTTGTATGAGGCTACGTTCAGATAGAGCGATGGAAGAGAGAGGGGCAGTGCGAGGGTCCATGCTGGCGTGCGCACATTGGGAAACAAGAAGGTGTTCCATTTTCGGACCCACCCAAATTCGGGCGATACCCCCATCGGAAGATAAAAATTGCCACTATCTTTATCAGTGCAAAATGTGGGCAACGTAGCTCGATCTCAGAACGCAGTCCCTACAATCAATGCAAAAACCGGCAGGCTACTGCTTGTTAGATGATGAGCTTTCACGCAATTTTGAACATTGAGTACTACCTCTGCCTTGTGTGAACAAGGCGCACGGAGGCGGCAAATAGCATTTGCATTTCCGCCAGCCCTGTCTAAACCCATCCTAAATGAACAGGTTTGTAAAAACCATAAAACATGATATCAAACAATGTGGAGGGGTCACGTTGGCACAATTTAATAAAATGAACCCAGTAGGGAGTACCCTATACTCCCTATAGGGTACTCCCTACTCTTAAATACAAAAAGTTACGAATCTTTTGAGATACTCTCTCTCTCTCTCTCTCACATACACAAGTGTAGGCATAAAGTTCATTGTTTCTCTCTCTTACTATTTAGAACATTCCACCCCTCTCTCTCTCTCTCTCTCTCTCTCTCTCAACACACACACACACACACACATTGTGGATGATGGGAAGATGATGATGCATCATCTTCCCATCTTCTTCCCAGGCTCAAGTTTGAAAATGTCTACTATTGCCTTTCTCTCTTGGACTTAGAAAGAGGCCCAAGAAAAAGCTTTGTTGATTTACCTCTTTTATAGGGAGAAGTTGAAGGATGCGATCAAGCATCGAGTTTTTTTTAATCAACAAGCCCCCGCTACTATTCTCAATCTTGAGGTTGATAATTTTATACAGCAGGCCATTGTTCCAGGGAGAGATGTTGGAGATGCAAGAACAAATAAGCGTGCTCGAGGAGGTTCTGTAAAACAATCTTTAGGCCGAGGACGACAGTTGTACACCTCACAAAGATCGATTGATTCCATTGCGACCAACTCTCGATGGTCGCAATCCTCACCTGCTGACTCGGCTAATAGCTCTCACAAACCATTCAACACCCCCTCTTAATCTGCCTACTCCTCGCAAAATTCTGCAACCCCCCCCCCCCCCCGCCCCGTACCCGCCCCTCCTTTAACCCTCAGTGTGCGGCTAGTGCAAAAGCTCTATTGTATGATTGAAATCTGATTTTTCTTCCTACTGTTTGCTACAGGTTATCAGAGATTTGCATGGAAGGCTATGCTTTGAGGAAAAACCTTAAAACAAAGGCATCTTTGTTAAAATCCATTTTGTTAACCCTTTGCTGGATTTATGTAATGTCATGCCTTTTTTGAACTTTTTTTCTTTGGATTGAATATTGTCACCACTCAACTTTGGAGTGATTGTCTCTTTACTTGGTCGTTTGACGCCCCTTTGAAGGTGAAAATGTGTAATGCACGTACCATTTTCACCTCGCTTAAGGAGATGACATACACATGTCCTCTAAGCAATTCCATTCACATTTGGACCCGACATGGGGATACATCCTAACCACTGATATTAGCGCTTTTATGTCGCCAGGTTTGGATCGATTATGTGGCTTTGGGATCTCGCATATAGCATCTACTCCACCCAACTTGGGTCAAGCATATGAAGAGCATATGGGCTCTCACATATAGCATCTACTCCACTCAACTTGGATCAAGCATATGAAGAGCTTTGTCGCGTCTTGGATACTCTCATGCATACCAATTGCATCAAACTCCCATCAAGCCTTGCACTTAGTAATGCTTATGAAGCCCTACAATGCTATTGATTCAATCCCACCCCCCCCCCCCCCCCCCCCCCCCGCCCGCAAAAAACAACATCGGCTGTACCTTGACCTCCACAAGGAAATTGAACAACTCAAGCATACCTTTTTCATCTATTGCTTGGATAAGGCACCAAATAACATGGTACTTTTATGTAAAAATCTCATTGTTAATGAGGCTAACAAGAGATTACAGGGTAAGGACTTTACACTGTACGCTCAAAACATCAAGGATACACTAGCTCAAATCCGCTCATTCCTCGATCCCATTGTACCTCTGAGCAATAATGATCTCCCCTTCTTAACCTCCTCGTATCAAAGCCATAAAAACTCATTCCGATTGTTAACATGTGTCTCTACATGGTTGCTATACGAAGATTTCCCTCCTAATGGCATGCTTCTTAAAAACATGTATAGCACATCTCAGACAAGGGGCTAAAATCCTAAACCAAAAAGCTTTATTATGCCATAATCTCCACATCCAATCATAGTGGATTGTGGACTTTATTAATGAATGTGCTTTGAATCTACCAAAGCATGCTACCACCCTCTATTCAGGGACGTGAAGAGGTGCTACAAAAATATCCCACACCTCAGGGAACATGGAATAATCCACCACATAACTAAACTCATACAAGCTTCTTTTTTGTCTCAACAACCATACATCTCTTTCAAAAGATTCCCCACCTAGTGCGCACAAAAGGAACATGGTCTTCACACCCTTATAAATCGGGATTATCATTCACCATACACCAAATATTGGAGATCAATTCTTGGCTCATGAATAACATGTACATACAAAACCAAGGATTGGTATATTGCCAGAAAAATGGGATCCCAATGGGGCTTGCTTATTCCCCTATGTGGTGCAATCTCTACTTACACTCGTTGGAATTTGACTTCTTTGGGGGATCCTTAAATCTCCCAACCCAGCTCCTACCCTTAAGAAGTTGGGGTCACCTTTTCGGTTCTTCAATGACATTCTCATTATTGACTCAATGGACCCCCTATACTTCATTAACAACCAAACTATCTATCCTAATTGCCTCTCCATTGAAAGTGAGATCAGCACAAATGCAAAATTCCTGAATCTTCAATTATCGATTGATAAGGGGAAACTCATTAAGCATCTCAATCAAAAGGAGGAAAACCTCCCTTGCCAACCCATCAAATATATTCATCGATCTAGTAATCGGCCCTCGGATTGGGCTCATAAGGTCATACTTTCACGGCGAAAACCAATCTTCTTTTGCAACACCTACTACTGATTAAATGCTGCATGGGACATCCGAGCACTTGTCCAAGATTTTTGCCATAGCGAGTTTGAAAAAGCTAAGCTCTGGAGGCTGATTAGAAACCATTTGTAGGGATATGCAGATTCCTCCCATGCAAGCCTACTAAGTGATGTCTTGGAACACCTAAAAGTTGGAGGGTACTAGGCCCCCTTAGGGGATTAAACACTCCTCCTAGTGTGGGTGGAGGTGGGTATCTCTCTCTCTCTCTCTCTCTCTCTCTCTCTCTCTCTCTCTCTCTCTCTCTCTCTCTCTCTCTCGTCCCCATTTAACCCAAGGGAAGCACCTCTTACATCGGATGGGCTTCTTAGGAACCCCCCCCCCCCCCCCCCCCCCCCCCCCCTCATGGAAGGCCTCCCACATATACACTTAAGCTATATATGATACCTTCGAAAAAACAAAAAGAAAGGGAGAGGACAACGTGAGTGCCTTTACTTCCCCACATACACACTCACTTTAATAATACCCATAATTGACCACTACCCTTCCACATGGGAAAAGAAATACGCCACTCCTCCTATCCTACTCTTTCTCTTAGAGAGAAGCAAAAGGAGAGAGCACATATATAAAGTGACCTTTTCCCAAGACATTTGCAGCTAGGGAGAAGAACATTACTACCTGCAGCAAAAACATCACACCCCACACTCATTCCTTATAACGGCCTCCTCTTATGAGGTTTTGTGAGTCTATAGTTTTCTTGATTAATGCATTAGATGGACATCTATAACATGTAGGAGCATCTCATGACACCTAGCTTCCACCTAATGGACTACCAATCTCTTGCTTTTTTTGTGGGTGATGGTGGCAAGTAACAAAATACTCCTTTGTCTAATACACACGCATGGCAACCATGGATCCTCCATGTAGAAAGATTGCGTATTGAAAACCCTCCTTTTTTTCTCACTATCATGGCATCTATTGTACTCAAAATGCTTGGATTAATTTTAAATGGGTGGTTGCAAATATTGGCTGTCTTTTTCCATGGTTCAATATGGCTTTTTAAAGGGTAAAATTTTATGAATACCTGCTCTCTCTCTCTCTTTCTCTCTCTCTCTCTCTCTCTCTCTCTCTCTCTCTCTCTCTCTTGTGGAAGCCTTCCACCCTTCAACATTGATGTGTGTGTGTGTGTGTGTGTGTGTGTGTGAGAGAGAGAGAGAGAGAGAGAGAGAGAGAGAGAGAGAGAGAGAGAGAGAGAGTGAGTGATAGTGTCATTCTCTACAAGCGAGACCAACCCCTATCGTGATGATTTCCTTGCACACCTTCCGTTGTTCTGATGCTCTTCCCTCATGTTGTAGTGACCCTCCTAATGCGGGTAAGGCTAGTTTTATTTTTGTTGGAGGGGGTGCGGGATGGGCAAGACACACACGATAAAGATGAAGGTGGCAAGGAACACAGGAGGGGGAATGGGGAGGAAATACACTCCAAAGGAGTTGGGAAGGGGGAGGGTATGGTAGGATTGCAAGATTCCATAGAATCTTCAAAGTAATGAATTTAATTTTGGTGATCCAAGTGGGAGACACATGGACCCATATTAGGCTCTTTAAAAAAAAAAAAAAACAAACAAAACTCACAATTGTGAGTGGATTATATTGAGCAACCCAAAAAATTACAAGATTATGTCACGCTCATGTTAAGCCATGACAACATCTAGGGATCAAAATTACAACAGCTATCAAAAAAACCACACCTACCACCCCGCCTCCACATCATGGACCCATATTAGGCTCTTAAATGATAGCACTCTTTTACAAACTAAAACTTTTGGTCATGGAAAATGTATGGCTAGCTCCCTTTTAACCAAGGCTTGTTTTAGAAAGTCAAAAGGTGAGGTATCCCTCGGGCCTTCTATTAATATTATGGATTGAAAAGATATACTATTGCCCACCTATTGGCATTTCAAGATATACTATTGGTAATTTATGCAAAAGTTCCACCAGTTAGTTAGTTGTAAGCCATGATGGCATCATCACTAAACCATGATTTTAAGTCCTTAACCTTTTTTTACTTTCGTTTAACGTGTCATCACTTCAATGCATTGCACAAATGAAGAATAACTACAACTTTGCAAGCTTCCACAACGGAAGGTAAACAATTTTTTTTTGGAATGAATAAAAGCAGCAAAATGCACATCAAAAGAACATTATGATTTTCAATAAGGCCACTTAGAAGTGAAAAGGTCACTAGGACGAATTTAAACTTACATTTGGACTAATAAAGTTTAAATTTCTTGTTGCTACAGTTTCATACAACTATATGGAAATTACAAGCGCATAAGAGCACATTAGAAGATAATCTCATTCATGGCATGTACTTTGTCACTTCTTGCATATGTTATTCATGCAGTATGGTTGCCCATTGCTCATGGATTATGTTCCAAGATTTCCAAACATAGATGGATTGCTGTCTTTCCTCATTGAGGTCTTGGATACTGCAAAGTTGCACGCTACCAATAAAGCACCAAGCCATCACGATCAAATCTACACCCGTAGTGATCCTCTTGTCATGTGGCCTTTTGAGCATAAGTGAGACAAAGTTATGCACTACAGGTAATGCCATCCCCATATTATGGAAGGTCATGTCCATGTATTGCATGAGAGAGAGAGAGAGAGAGAGAGAGAGAGAGTTCTAGTAGTTGAGTGTGAGAGGGAGAGTGAGAGTGAGGTGCAAGTGTGAGTTGTCCAACTTTGATATCTTCAAGTATGCCTTTTGGGTTTTTATAACCCTCTACTTGTATATCCGGTTTGGTCACAAATGGAATGCACATCATGCTGAACCTTAGCTCAATTTATTCTTAGATATATTCCACCAATCACAAAAAAGACACAAGTAGAATAAAGTTAATGGCTGTCACAATGTCAAATTATTGACTGGTGGAGAGCGAATGTCTCAAAGTACAAAGTAAAGGTGCACCTTTACAAGAGCATATATTAAATGGTAGGTTCCTAACAATCCATTCAAAAATAGCAAGCTACATAGATTTAAATCCTAGAAACTACACTAAAATAGCTATGAAAATACATAATAGAATCCTGGGGAACATGTTTTACACTATTCCATGCAAGGGTGGATTCCAATTTAGCTAAGAGCCTTGTGAACCTTCTCCTCACGAAAGATTGGTTGGTGAATGAACATGTGCATTTTGGTCACGCCTAGAATTCAAAGAAACAAAAAGTACAAGTGCTTGCAAGCAAGATAGGGCTTTCATTGCTCTTCCCCATCTACAAAGTCAAGGCAACAACAAGAGGGTTCTCTTTGAATCTCCTCACCTTAGATATCACCCTCCACAGTATATCCAAAAAAAACTTGAATAATTCATGGACTTTCACCACTCAGACCACCTCCTCACTCACTCTTGCTTTCATCTCTAGTGCTTTATTGATCGTCTTGGATGCCTCTTCCAATATAGATGAGTAGTATCTCACTTGGATGCCATTTTGTACTCATGTTCATGTGTTCTTTCCATCCCTCTATAGAGGGACTTGCATTGGTTTTTGGTGTTGTGGGTGCATTTCTTGAACCTCCGAAATTCTATCATGACGTACTTGCTCTCATGTAAGGACTTGACTTCTTTCTCTATTGAGCTAGTCTTAAGAGCTATGGCCAAAATGGACGTGGATCGACGTTGTGTTGCACTATGTAGCAATGAATATCATGATATGAACATCACCACATCCTTTTCTATTGGACACCATTAGGATGCTTGTGGTAGCCCTTGAAACTTGGTGCTTGAACACCTCTCGAGCACCCAGCTTTTCTTTTTCCACACCTTCTTTTTTGAATTTCTATGTCACTACATGATACCTTGTTCCTAATTAGCATGCATTTTATCACCCAAAAATCCTCATTCACTCTTTGCTCCACCACATACTACTCCTTCTTTTCTATCCTCCTACTGGGAATCCTCAACATTGATTATTGTGTTTTGCTTTTTCTTATGACGTGCTGACTCTGGATCCCCTATTGAAGGAACTTGTGCTTGATACATGGGAGATCTTGCCATGGATGTGTTCACCATCCTAACAATGTTTTTTGGTTGTACGAGCTTTGAGGGTCTCTAAACTAAGGTCGGACCCAAGATGCTTTCTTAATAAGCAAGATATGGACTTTGTTCTTTGTAGAATTTCATTTGCTATGATGACTATGCATGTGTCATAAAGAGAGATCTTCCTTCAAAACCCTTCAACTACCAACCAACTAGGTGTTTTGACTCTGACAAGTTTGTGCTAGGGGTTCCCATTCCTTCTTCTCCTCCCTCAATTTTGGACATACTCGTTGTGCCACGATTTTCGTATTCAGCATGCCTCAACGACGCCATTTCTTATTTTGATGATAGTGATTTTTACTTCTCGCACATTTTCTTATGCTCTTGTTGAGCATGTCACTCAACATACTTAGAGTGAAACTGCAAGGTGTGTCTCTAATGCCACTCACACGAGCATTCCCTTCTTGGGAAGGACACTCATATATATGTAGACATATCACGTGGGCTCAATAAAGGTGGTTATTAGGGACCAATTTTAATGTATTTTACCTATATAGAAGGATATTGTTTAAGTGATAATACATAGATTGAATAGAAAAGGGTGGGTTTTATTTGTCCAAAATTACACCATTGAATAGAAAAGGGTGGGGTATATTAATCTAAAATCTACATAATAAGGGGCTTCTGAATGAATCCTTAAACACATGTGATATAGAGGGATTACATATAGTGACCCCCCTTCAGGTTCCCTTCTATGCATATATTTCTTCCTCTTTCATCTTGCATGTGGCAATTGTGAGTAG
Source organism: Adiantum capillus-veneris (assembly GCF_014529385.1). NCBI lineage: Eukaryota > Viridiplantae > Streptophyta > Polypodiopsida > Polypodiales > Pteridaceae > Adiantum > Adiantum capillus-veneris. The sequence goes on along the minus strand of NC_140949.1, from coordinate 91,622,850 downwards.
TTCCTTAATGTTAGGATATCAGCCACATCTTACAAAATGTCACAAAGTATTTTATTTTATTAAAGAAGGGGAAGAAAAATGAAATCCAACCTTGGATCGTAGACATGGCAAGCCATAGTCACCCAATCAATGTATCACCTAATGTAATCAAATTGAACCATTCTTGTCAAAGATCATTGGTTCCTGTTCATCTCATTCTATTAACAAGGTCAACGTTGGACATCACCAATTATTAACATCTTGAATTTTTCCTGACATGTTGGGCTGAAAATGGTCTATAACACAGATTTGACTAGCACATAGTGACTTTGTCGTGACAAATTCTTGAAATAGTGGGCACCAGTGTTAGTCCTAGAGACTCACATTCTCCACATGTGGAATATGTCTCATGAAAGGGTGTCTGAAAAAAGAAAATCCTTCAAGTACGAGATGTACTTGTGCATGGAGGTGACCGCAAACACTCTCTGACAGGGGTGAGAGGGACCCTCTAGAATCATGCTCCACACTAGCTAAACCAAACTCCTTGAGTTCCTAGACCATGTTGTATCCCATGTGACAACATGTGCCAAATCAAACCCTACAAGTGGGTTCATAACTGTGTAATGTAGAAAACTTATTTTGGACACTACAATCCAAATTACTTGGCTCTTACATGACCTTGTCATTTCTCTTAAGAGTAAAAATGGATGAAAACATAGTTTATGCATCCTATGTGGAAAAGCAAAAAAGAAACAAAACCAAATCATATGCATACCTGGAGGTTGAACATAGTGTTTACTTATCCGTAGTGAAAGGCATCTGTCCAAATTTCCCACCTGCAAAGGCCTGGGAGCACTAATTTGGAAAGTGGTATAATGCAAGTAGTATTGCATATGTAACCGTGGGTGTTGCCATTGCAATCCAAACCCCTTGGTTAAAATCAACATTGCCAAATCCCTTGGTTAGACTTTTGTATGGAAACTGCTCAACTAGCAGCCAACACTATCTGAATTCAACTTTGGAAGTTGAAATTATCCACTAGCCCTAGGCAGCTTTATGGACTTCTTTCCTTGAAGGTGCAAGTTGGAAGATTCCAAGAATTGACCATCACACTTAATAAGTGTTTTAGTAATCACAAGCTGGGTATTACCCCCAAAGTGTACGCATATAGACACTCTTAGTGCTATAGGAGATCCATTAAAGGTGGAATCATATTCACCACTAGGTCTTTTCCAAACCTTAGAAATCAGTAATCTTGGGTTTTTGTGAATAGCCGTGCTGTCTGAAATGATGGATGTATCTATACACCTTGGTAGAGATAAGCCCTTATGAGTTGAAGACATTCAAAAACTCCACTTGATACTCACACGTAAGGCGTGCAGTGCTAAAATTATGCACAAAAAATTGCTAATGGTAGGACGCTTTCTTGTCCATTATAGTCGATGGGTACTCCACCCAATAAAATTGTTCGAGCTTGAAAGTAATCTCACTGATGGATTAGAAGTAGATGGATCTTAGCCATTCCAAAATAGGTGGTAATAGATGGCTCTTAGCCCTTCTTGTTACCATATTGACATAAAATCATGCGTAGTTTCACCTTTCCTACATAAAGGGTGGAGAGAGAGAGAGAGAGAGAGAGAGAGAGAGAGAGAGAGAGAGAGAGAGAGAGAGAGAGAATGATGGGCTGAGGAAGATCCCTTATGCTAATGTGTTGTATGCACCTTATGAAAGATTTTTGTGCAAACATGGTATGAATCATAGCTTATCCTATAAGCATACAACAGTGTGTGTGTACAACACTCTCGTAGAGAGAGATACCAGAACTCACATCTTAACCCACCTACCTGGTAAGTGAGAGTGACTGTATCAAAGTGGCTTAAATACTGCACTTTTCCCGTGAATAAACATAAAAAATATTTTAAGATATCAGACACTTACCTTGTCCTTGACAAGGTAGTTAGGGTTATAGCAAAAGCGTAAATAGTAATGAGATGGAATTACATTCTCAATGGCATGCCATTTTTGCACGCAGAAATGTAAGTCCGGGGTGACATTGACGGCCTGTACAAATGGAGACGATACCAACATTACCTTGCACAATTGGGCATGGATACATCACAATTGGGCGTAGTCTTGTACGTAATTTGTGAGCTTATATTCGCACGGTGCCGGATGCGCATAATTGTGTGCCAATGTCGTTGATTTGAAGTCCACGGTAGGATCATGGCACTGGTAGGATGCCTTGCGTCTCCTAAATGCTATCAAAGCACTTTGGTATGTACCATAGGCAATCATTGCAACTTGCCAATTTAAATGTTTTAAACTATAGAAAGGCAAGGAAACTTTAAATTGTCTATCCTAGTTGCCTTGCTGAGGAGGTGTCTTGAGTTTTCAAAATAAAACTTGCTAGAATTGGCTCAAAGCCATATCTGTGACGAAAGAGAATGTTGTTGTATGTGCCATATACACTCTCTTGTGATGTAAAAACCTGCTATTAGCATAGTCCAAACCTTTGGAAACCACTATGCCAAATGGCGAAAGGCAAGCATTGCGTCACAGAAGTACTCATGGAGTGTTGGTGCTCATAGCTAATAGATGCTCTAGTTGACACACATGTGGCCAAGTAAAGAAGAATCTACTTTGTTGAAATTTCATAAAGAAAGAAAGCATCACTGTAACATGTATGATATCTTCACTGAATATGCTATAATAAGGAATCTATTGTATCTTATACAAATAATTGAAAGGGTTATCTGAAAAAGTAGATAACCACTAGAAAGCATGCAAGAAAATTGATTGACTACTTAGTATCAAAATCCATAAAAAAGAACTATGAATCTAGTACCTGGGGACTATGTTTTCTTTGATGTTGTCCCATACAATTGAAACATAACTTTTGCAATTTGGCTTTCATAATGTCAATTGTTGAAAGTCTCCTCTTTGCCACATTGGCTGAGACTGGTTTGACTACTGCCACAGGTGTAGACACTATAGCCTGTGGGATGCACGAGATGATCAACTCCGTAAGGTGATCCACCTTTGTAACAAGCAATTGGACATGAACCGCTAAATTTTGAAACCGTCCTTCAACCTTTTTGAAGTCACGTCTTGTGACGTATTCTTTTTCGTCATTTAGATTGCTACTATCCTCCAAAATTTCAAGAACATTCTGAGGAGGACGAGTAGATTCTTGTGAAGGAAGTTCAAAGTAAAAAAAATGATTCTCGAAAAGTTCCGTATCTAGATTATAGAATGAGGAATCCATGACGGTTTTGTGTGGTGCTAGAAAATAAAGGGAAAAATACCTGGATAGGAAAAATCTCGTAGCCGTACGATGTATTTTCGTCTCCAATAATTAGCCATGCTAATTATATCCGTAACCTTAATTCAAATATGTAAGATTACCGACAAAATCAAGTTGTGCTTGAATGTGTGAAGAATTAACCCTGATTCCCAAGACGTTCTTGGATCAATGCTTGTATTGAGGTTCCATGTTACTTGTTGCCATCCAACTAGCAAGCCGTTCCAAGAGGAAAGTGCTCCGATGAGCTTCCCGTAAAAAAAAATTGATTTCCAAGTAGCAATGCTTTAAGACTCCAAAAGTGGATGCCAAAATTTAGAAACTGCAGCAAATCTGCTAGCCGATGATGTGTCGGAACCCTTGCCAAAACCTCTCGAACCCTTTGAGGATGTGGGGTTGAAATTGGTTGAAATCCGTGGGCACTTGTCCTAATTTAAAAAAGATCCTTTCACTAAGGCCAAAGGACTTTGGGCACCTGGGTGTAAAGAAAGGAGCTCCAAACGCTGGCTATGGTGAAGCAGGAAACCGAGGGCACAAGAGGGAGAGACATCACGCGGTATGTTGCTCCTTGACCTGCATTGCTGTGTCAAAATCTTCTCCCCTCCGCCTCGCGCTGCTCTGTTTGAGCTCGGCCCCACGGTGTTTTACAAAGGTCAACTTTCTCCTCTCCCTCGTTGCAAGTGGCTCTGCACACGGGCCTTAGTCGGCTTCAACCTCCCCACCTGTGTAGAGTTCTTCTCCATGCCTTCCCTTTGTGCATGCACATGCAAGAAAAAAAGTGGGTGGCTCCACACCCTAGGCCCAAAATAGAAGCTTTGATACTAGTGTGAAGCCCGCGGTGGGACTGCCTAGAATGATCCTCCCAACCTCCCTTTATATAGCCCCCATAGGCCTCATTTCCTATCCACACTAGCAGCCGGCCCCTTCGGCCTGGTCCTTGACCACCGGGCTTTATGCCCTTGGCATGACAATATAAGTTCCACTTATTCTCTCTCCTTCCTTGGGCAGTGAAAGCTTAGGATAATTAAGCCAACTGGGATGTTTTTCCAATAATCTAGAGTGATCCATCCAGGTTCTCATTCTTGGAACAGGGAAAAAAGAAACATCATCCCTTACTGATTTTGGCACATCAACCAGATATACAAGGTATGTTGGGTACTTGGAGAGCCAACCTTGTTTCCATTTAGGATGTGAGTCTACTATTCTTTTGGAGGCCTCCTGGTCTTTGATATCATCGTCGAAGAGAGGTGTTGTCTCCTCTATCTGGATGCACTTCTTCATTGTAAGCACTTCATATTTAACCTCAGATTTTTGGTACAATTTAAGGAGGAAAACTAATTCATGACTGATGCTGGGATCAGGCAATTTTCTTGCAAAAAAGTTATGGATACGAAGAAACTACTGCTCCCATTCTATTGTGGCATTAGCACTATCTTCAGTTGCTTTCTCTATTAAACTGCGGAGGCGAGCTTCCTCTTCAATAGCGAGAACCTGTGCTACTTCTTGGATTTGTGTAGGTAGCTCACACAATACGGGTTCTTTTGAACTTTTTGGGAGCTCCATGGGCTCTTGCTGGGTGTTGAATCTAGATTCACTTGGATCTATAGGTTGACTTTGTGCCTGCTCTATTTCTTGACTTAGGTCTGCTAGCTGCTGCTGCACCTTCTTGTTGCATCTTCTGCATTGTTAACTAGCAGGTCTTACAACATCTCCAATTGTTTCTTCAGCTCGTCATTTTCTTTCTAGAGCTCTTGGTATTGTGTTTTTAATCTTTCTTCCGCTGCCAATGACCCTTCTGCAATGTGGATTCTTTGTATTTTCTCTAACCTTAATTCCCTTTGCAAGGCTGCAATTTGGGCTTCCAAGGCTTATACAGCCTGGTTATCTCCTCATGTGCTTGCTCTAGTAGCCCTTGGGGTCCCTCTTATCCTTTGTATGGTGATTTCTTAGAGCGCTAATTTGTCCATTAGCTCCATGATTTTGTCTCTACCTGATTCTAGCTCATGTTCCATCTTGTCTTTTTCCTCCCGCCGCCTTGCAATCTCTTTGGATACTTCGGCTACTTGCAGAGTAAAGGTGTCTCTTTCAACCTCAGCTTCTTGTAGTACTTTTCTTTGTGTCTCTTGCTCCCTTTCAATGCTCTCTACTCTTTGCATATATCTTTGCAGCTCTCTTTCAAGGTTGTCATGTTCTTGGATCATATTCTCTTTTCTTGTTCTAAGCGTACTGTTTTCTTCAACTACAGAGAGTGATCTTGTTCTGATCTGGTCTAAAATCTACTGTGCAGCACTAACATCTTCTTCCTTAGCTGCCACCACACTCCTGGCTATGGGCTTTAGCAATGGTCCAACTAAGGGGACTTGGTGGCCCATACTTAATAGCACTCCTACTGAAAGGGGACACCACAGTCTCTCCAGAGGTCTCCATTGCGACACTGGCGGGACTGGCACCATCCCTGGCACTCTGGGTAGTGATACATGCATTTCGGGTGTCCTTTCTTTTTTTCCTTGTTCCTTGGGCTTTTATTCAGATTTATCTTTGTTCTTTGTAGCCCATGGGGGGTTAGATGTGCCATAGACAGCCTCAGAAGCATCTTCAGATGTATACCCCTCTTTGAGGAGATCGTCATAAGTGCATCTTCTAGTTTTTTCCTTTTCTTCTGGTGTTGTCTGAGCTTCTTCTAATTTCATCTTTGGCAGATCCTTTTGCTAAGACGTTGGGGTTTTTGGGCTTGGTGGTCGCTTGAATTCAGAGGGAGATGCTAGTGGTGTCGCACTTCCTCCCTCAATCTTGGTATCTCCTTCTTCCTTTTCTTTCTTTACTTCTCGTGCTTCTGGCTGCTCTTGTAGCTTCTTCTTAATATCTTGGACTTCTTGAGCAGTGAATGGCTCTAGATTTTGCTCTTCAATCACTCGCTCGGTCTCTTCATAGGCCTTGATGTAGTGGTTGAATAAGTCCTCCAAGGGTTGAGAGGAACTGCTGCCCACTTTCTTTGGGTTTGGCACCCAATACTCCTCATTATCCCCTTTAAGTGATATTTTTGCCCTGAACTGCTCTATTTATCTTTCAATACGTGTCGCCTTCTGACTATTGGTTTCCTTTGATCTTTCCTCCTTGGTCATCACAACCTTTCCCTTCTTCTTTGGCGGTTCATCCACCGTATCTTCTTGCACTCTTCCAGCTTTCTTCTAAGTCTCGCATAGAGATAGGCGGTGCCACTGCTGTAGAAGGTTCATCTTCTATATCCTCTTTCAGTCTGAGCCACTCGTTCTGTGTTTTGGGTTTGGCCATTGTCCTTGTGCTCCAATAGCTTCATATGCAATTTTTGTCAAAATCTCTGCACCACCAATGTATTTAGGCTTCCAAGCTCATTACCTGCTCATGTATAAAATGGGTGTAGTTCATATCCTTTGGTACACTGCTACCTAGTGCCTAAGTAATAGTTATGGCAATGGCATGTGAAAGGGTTGTGTATATCTATGGTCACTTGTTGCAGACATGGAAAAGGTGGTTGTATAACCTCCAGATTCTATTTTCTCTTGGGTCCACCAGGTCTTCAAAGTTTGGTTGGTCTTATTTTGAGAGTATACCTTCACTTTGTCTCTTTTTTCTTGGACAGATATTCCATTGTTGTCCAGTCCCAAATCATCGGCAATAATTTTGTGGTGTAATGGAGACTTCTTTGCTTTCCCCTTTTAGTGTGGTGAGGATTGTCGTGTTGTCTTTCTTGATTGTGGCTGTTAGCTCATAAATTCTTTGGAAGTCGATACCAACTGACACTTATGTGAAAAATCAGTGTAGGTCCATTGTTTCTAGGTGGTTGAGGATGCTCTTTTGCTGGCATACTCATTGAGTTCTCTTGGAATCATTAGCACGTCCATTGTATTTCCATGTGAATCCCTGAATGTCCCTTGAAATAGCTTTACACATTCTATTTTTAGTGCAACTTCGTCCATCCACGCTTTAGTTGGCTTGAGTGTCTCATTCGGGATGGTAAAAGGCTCTGCTATTGCCATGATATCCTTCAGGGTAGGCCTTTTCCTCTTTATAGGTGACTTGCCTACTTCCATTGATCCCGCGTGCACTCCAAGTTCCAAAGTTAGCGTTTTTTTGCAAAATCTAGCAATTTATCACCTTCTAGCTATCCAAATGATTTCAAAATCAAACTACAAGCTAATTAGGGCCTAAAGTTGCCATTCAAATGAAAAAAGGTGCATTTGTATGCTCATTTTACATTGTGAGACATTATATGTGTATGATGTCTATGTGCTCTGTGTTACCATATACATGTGGTAGTGATGTGTGTGAACACACTAGGACCGCCGGGGCATTTTTTCCCTCTTTAGGAGGTTTTTTCCCCCGTGCATTGTACATACGCCCATCACTCTAGGGCTATCTATCTTTCCATTGCACACTAAGGAATACACTCTCTATTGTGTGCCTTGAGCTTCCTTTGTCTTCTCCAAGCTGTGTGTGTTTCTCTGCAACCCTAATTCCAACAATTGGTATCAGAGCAGGTCACGTCCTCCCGGGCTTAGTCGCCAGCTGCTCCAGCACACGCCTGCTCACTCTCTCCGATTTCAGTGAGCTTTGGTGAGCGTTCGCAGGTCGACAAATATTTTCGGTGAGCTCGAAGAGCTCGGTCTGCTCAGAATTTTGATTTGGGCTCATTTCGGCCTCCGTTTCCACTACGGGCAGTACTGCACAGGCTATTTCGTCATTTTGTGCAGATTTTCTGTCAGTGCCGTTTTCTGCATAACAGGTGCCTTATAGTCTTCTACGGTTTGTGCTATATAGCACAAGTTGTTCCCGCTCCATTTCTCCTATTTTCGGGCAGTTTTCACATCAGGTGCAGCATTTACCATGGCTGACAACAACAACACAGATGTGTTCAAGATGTTTGCTGCTGAGGACAGGTTGGATGGGGACAACTACCCTATGTGGGCTTATATGATGCAACACGTTCTTGTGTCAAAAGGTGTCTGGAACATTGTGCAGGGCATTGATGTACGTCCTGGTTCTGAAGATGTAGGCGATATTGAGGATGTTGCAGGTCTTGCTGCAAGGATTGCAGCTGTTAGAGTTGTTTTGCCTACAGCAGAACAAGCTCATTGGGATGTTAAGGATGCGCAGGCTCATGCATTGATTGCGTTGTCTGTGAAGCGCACCATTATTCCTCACATCCGTTCAGCAAAATCTGCAAAACAGGCTTGGGATATTCTAGCAGGTCTTTATGCAAGCCGCAATGAGGCTAAAATTGCTTTACTGCGTAAAGAGCTAGAGTCGAAGATTATGCATGAGGAAGATGATATGGACACTTTCCTTGCTAGTGTCAAGGATATCAATGAGCAACTCATTTCTGCAGGTGAAGTCATTTCTGACAGTTCCCTTGTGCAGACTGTTCTTGATGCCTTACCAGATTCCTACCAGACTTTTGCTAGTACTTGGAGACTGATGACCCAAGGAAATCCTGAAGTTGTCAAGTTTGATGCATTATGCACATTGCTGTTGCAAGAGTCACTTTCTAGAAAAAACAGGACTAGGCAGCGTGCAGTTGAACAGGCTTTTATTGCTTCTCAAAGAAAGGGTGGTAACAGTAATGCAGCCACTTCTTATGGTTCTGCTGCGAGTGGCAAAAATTTTGTTCCTAATGCTTCTGCTGGCAGCACTTCGTCTGGCAATTCTGGTGATAAGGGCAAAAAGAAGATGCGTTGCCATTATTGTAAAGCCAATGATCACTTGATCAAGTCGTGTCCTAAGTTGAAGGCCAAAGAGGCTAAGAAGAAAGAGGGTGGTTCCACTGCAAATGCTGGTTCCACTACAAATGCAGCCATTGTTGAGTCTTCTGTGAAAGGAGATTGTGATGCTGATGTTGATGCAGAATGGGCTTTTAGCGCAGAGTGCACTTACAATCCTGCTGTCCATGATGCATGCTTGTCAGTTGCTGCAGATTCACATGTGTGGTATTTCGACAGTGGTGCTACAAAGCACATTACCTCACATCGTGAATTGTTTACCTCTCTCGAGTCTGTCCCTCATGGGAATTCAGTCACTTGTGCCAACAACGCCTCTTATCCAGTTCAGGGAGTTGGAAAGATTGTGCTCACTGCTGCTAATGGCAGTTCCTTCACACTTGTTGATGCACTTTATGTACCTGGGATCAAGAAGAATCTATTGTCTGTATCCGCACTTGCTAGACTTGGACTTGTAGTCAAATTTGTGGATGACAGATGTACAGTTCATGATCTCAGTTTTGGTGATGAAATTGTTGCATCTGGGCTTTTGTGCCGTGGGCTGTATAAGCTCACTTTGTATGACAAGTGTGGACAAAATTTTGCAAATGCTGTTGCAGATTCAAGGGCTATTTCAGATGCAAAACTTTGGCATGCACGTTTTGGTCATCTGAATTTTTCCAGTTTGCTGCGTTTGCAGAAATCTGATATGGTTGCTTCTTTGCCGCCTCTTGAAGCACCTATCAAACATGTTTGTGAAGGCTGTATTCTGGGTAAAATGCAGCGTTCTAAGTTTCCAAAGGATGGTTCAGTTAGGGCCACATGCAGGTTGCAGCTTGTGCATAGTGACGTTTGTGGGCCCATGCAAACTCCGTCCTTGGGCAATTACCTGTACTTCGTGACTTTCATTGATGATTACTCCAGGCATGCGTGGGTATTTCCGCTTAAAGCGAAGTCCGAAGTTTTTATGTGCTTCAAACAATTTTTGGCTATGGCTGAAAATGTCTCAAAATGTACTATGGGCACCCTCCGTTCCGATCGAGGGGGGGAGTATATGTCTCATGAATTTAATGCATTTCTGGCTAGTCGTGGGATAAAACACCAATGTACAGTGCCTTATACACCTCAGCAAAATGGTGTTGCTGAGAGGAAAAACAGGTCACTAACGGAAATGGCACGATGTATGGTCAAAAGTCAAGCTTTGCCGCATTCTTTTTGGCTTGAGGCCATCATGTGTGCCACTTATGTACTTAACAGGTGTCCTACGAAAGCTTTGCAGTCTATTACTCCATATGAAGCATGGCATGATAGAAAACCTTCTATTGAGCACATGCGTGTTTTTGGTTGTTTGGCATATGCTTTGGTGCCACAAGTGCAGCGCAGAAAATTGGATGATAAGGCTGTCAAATGTATTTTTGTTGGTTATAGTGCTGAAAGCAAAGGTTACAGGTTGTATCATCCGCAAACAAAACGTATTTTGGTTTCACGGGATGTAGTGTTTGTGGAAGATTCTGTTCAACCCTTGCTGTCATGTACTAGAGACAGTAATGTAAGCTCACAGGACATTTATGACACTTTGTTGCCTCTTTTCAGTGGTGGAAATACGAATGTAAGTTCCAATGAGGCAAATGTACAGCCTATGGGGGTTTCTGAAAATGTTTTAGAACAGCCTATTACTGATGCAGATGTACATGATGTACTTGATGAGGAAAGGGCTGAAAATGAGCAGGCTAGAGGTATGCCAAAATGGCTGGTGCACACTTTGCGTGATAGTAAATTGGATGCACCTTTATCTAGTCGTACTCGTTCAGGCTCTCGCCATGCATCTTATGCATCAGATTGTTATGCTTTGGCTGTGTCTAGTTTACATGATGTTGAGGAGCCTCTGTCTTTTGATGAAGCACAGAATTCAGAAAATTGGATTGCTGCCATGAAATCAGAATATGATGCACTTATAGAGAATGACACATGGACTTTATGTGATTTGCCTCCTGGCAAAAAGGCCATTGGTACGAAGTGGGTTTACAAGTTGAAACGCAAGCCGGATGGTGAGATCGATCGCCATAAGGCTCGACTTGTTGCAAAGGGTTATGCACAACAAAAAGGCATAGATTATGAAGAGACTTTTGCTCCCACTTGTCGTATGACTACTGTGCGTTTTCTATGTGCATTGGCAGCTCATTTTGGTTGGGATGTACATCAATCAGACATTGTTACTGCTTTCTTGAATGGTGACATATTTGAGGAAGTTTATGTAACGCAGCCTCGCGGTTTTGTCATAAAAGGACAAGAGGACAAAGTGTGCAAATGTAAGAAGGCTTTGTATGGGTTGAAGCAATCTCCTCGTGCTTGGTATGAGAAAGCTGACACTCATTTGGTTAAACGAGGCTTTCGTAACAGTCCAACAGAAAGCACATTGTATGTAAAGCGTGAGGATGATGTATTTCTCATTGTGGTTCTTTATGTTGATGATTTGCTGATCACTGGACCAAATGAGAGACATATTGCTGAATTTAAGGCTGATTTGAATGCTACTTTCAAGATGAAAGATTTGGGGCTGTTGCATCATTACTTGGGTATACAGTTTAAGCAGTGTGATGGTGGTATTGCCTTGTGTCAGAAAAGTTACATAGAGACATTGCTATGTAAGTTTGGACTTGAGGATTGCAAACCTATTGCCACTCCCATGGAAACAGGTTTGAAGTTGAGTCTACATGATGCTGGCGATCCTGCTGATGTCACTCTTTACCAAACTGCTGTTGGCTGCCTCATTTATGTATGCAACACGAGGCCAGATATTCAGTTTGCAGTCTCGCAGGTCAGCAGATTTATGCATAGCCCAGGGTCTAAGCATTGGCAGGCTGTCAAGAGGATTTTCCGCTACCTTAGTGGCACTTTACATCTTGGCTTGTTTTATCCCAAGGGGGGATCATTGCCGCCAGACTTACATGCTTTTTCGGACTCAGATTGGGCTGGTTGTTTTGACACGCGAGTGTCCACAAGTGGTTTTTGTTTCATGCTTGGCAGTTCATGTATATCATGGTTGAGCAAGAAGCAACCTACTGTGGCCACTTCGAGTTGTGAGGCTGAGTACAGGGCAGTCTTCACAGCTACGGTTGAGTGTGTATGGCTCAGACGCCTTATGGCTGACTTGGGTGTTGGACAGGACACTGCCAACACTATCTACACTGACAGTCAGAGCGCATTGGCAGTTGCGAGGAACCCAGTTTTTCATGCTCGCACAAAGCACATTGAGGTGCATTACCACTATGTCAGGGAGAGGCTCTCAGCAGGAGAGATCAGCTTGGCTTATGTGCCAACACAGGACAACCTTGCAGATCTTTTCACAAAGGCATTGTCTCGTGAGAAGCTTGAAGCTTTCCGCAAAGCTTTGGGCTTACTCCCCTTTGTGGACTGATCCTGTCCTCAGGGCATGGCACTTCCCTTTACTCATGTGCCAGCTCTCGTTCACCGCATCACTCCAGGGGGGATTTGTTACCATATACATGTGGTAGTGATGTGTGTGAACACACTAGGACCGCCGGGGCATTTTTTCCCTCTTTAGGAGGTTTTTTCCCCCGTGCATTGTATATACGCCCATCACTCTAGGGCTATCTATCTTTCCATTGCACACTAAGGAATACACTCTCTATTGTGTGCCTTGAGCTTCCTTTGTCTTCTCCAAGCTGTGTGTGTTTCTCTGCAACCCTAATTCCAACACTCTGATTGAGGTGGGACTTGACATATGCATAGCTCATAGCTTGTACACCACACATATATGCCTGGAATGGGATTTGAACTATCAATGATCAAGAATTTGTCTTACAAGCTCTTTTCAGACTCTAAAATGATAAATTGGGTGCATTTGGGTTATATGAGGTTCAAATTTCTTGAAGCTTGATGTTTAGACTTATGGGCATATGTTAAAAACATGGGGTAGGCTAAAACCTTCTCAGGTGGGCAATTTAACACCTTGGGACATCATACATGTATGATGTTTTTTGTCTACAAGGGTAGGATGTCCATAGCATGAGCATGGAGCGTACAGCCTCATATATTTGAAATTGGGATTGTTTTTAGATACCAAAAGGCATGAATGAGGTTTGTGCTTCTAGATTATTTCCACATGTATATAATTAGGTCAAATGATGGCCAAACATGATGGGCATTGTTTGTCAAGGACATAAGGATGTGATAAAAGTTTTGGTGACTTCACAAATACAACAACATGTCAAATTGAAGGGTTTAGACATCATATGCGTATAATGTCTATGCTTACTTTTTTTGGCTTAAACTTGGTGTACAACTTCCTCATGATGTGTTCAGAAATGAATTTGGAAAAGTGCTTATGTGCCCAAGGTCATAAAGGGTGTGTTTGGCACTTGAATTTGAAAAATGAGGTGGATAATGATCAAAACATGCACAATTGTGCCCCTAACTTGGTGCAAAGGCTATTTATGCCATGATATTGAAATCTGGATACCCAAAATGTTGATAGAACCTCTCTATGATAGGTCTAGACATCAAACATGTATAATGTCTAATCTTGAAAAACGGATATTTGAGCATTGGGGTATGATGTATATGCTAGGTACTTGCCTTGTGTCAGATTCCTCTGAGTTTAGAATATTCTTTCTATGGATAAAGCCTTATTTTACCTGAGGATTTTATTTGTGCAATTTTTGGCTAAATGATGGATTCATAAGGTCCAGATTGCATGAGACTTGGTATGTGAGTTGTAATGAGCATAATAAAAGGGTTGGTGTGGAAAAATGATGACTTGAATGTGTAAACATGATAGCCAGACATTATACGCGTATGATGTCCGGGATGCAAAATTCTGGTTTTGATTCCTTGGAATGATGTGTGCTAGTGAGTTTTGGTTCAACTTTGAAATCCACTAGATTAGCTTAGAAACTCCCTGTTTGGTATTTCAGACTCTGAAATGGATTTTTGCATTTGGAGATGACTTTCTATGATGATATCTCTTGAGCTAGATCACCCAAGCTTGTAGATGCTGTAGGAACCTTTCCATGGCTTCGGTGTAGCCTTTGGCATTAGGATACCATTTTTGACGATTTGTTGCTCAAAATGCGGCTTTCTGTCAGGAGATGGTCGACAACAATTTCCCGTGATGTTTGACCATATGTTTTGGTTGTCGATGATATGTTGATGATGCTCATGAAGTTTGGTGGCAGATGGACATACCGTTTGGGCCATGAGAGCCAAATGACGCTTTGCATGTCCAAAGCCTAGCTTGACGTTTTGACACAAATTTTGATGATTGATCATGGAGAAGTTTACAAGCTTGTTGACATTCTTGAGAAGCATCTCTTCGTGAAGTTTCGTACCATTTTGCTGACTTGTCCTTGGAAGGCCTCTTGTAGGGCCTGAGAAGTTAGGGTTTTTCTTATTGACCTAAACCAGCATAGGAGGGCATATACATGCTCATCTAGCCTAACCCCCTATTGAGTCTTGTAGCTATAGAGTTAGTGGTTGTTGAGTTACTATCCCGTTTTGGTCTCTTCTCGACGATGCCACATTGTCGCTTTTGTGATTTTTTCACGTTTAAGTTAGGGTTGAACAAGAAGAGCACATGGTAATGAGCCTACCTATCATGTGTGACACCAACCAGTGTCTCATGTGTGTTGTATGAAGTCATAGAAGATCCACGCGCTCTAGGTCTCTGAAGCCCTCCTATAACAGTGAATAGTGGAAATAAGTAATAAGTGGGCCCAAAATATCTTATATCGAGGGTCCTCGAACCACTTGCCACAAAATTTGACGTGTGCTCCTATCTAGTCGGAGAATGCACCTTAGGCTAAAAAATTTCTCCGTTTTTCCATTTGGCCCATTTTTGGAAAATTTTTCATTTCGTTCAAAACCTGGTCAGATCGCCGTTGTCAGGAGTTTTTTTGAGCAAGGGATTGCGCATATGTACATACACATGCATGGTGCATCGAATAAAGGATTACCCAATTTCCATAGCCAGGTGGTTTCGTGGGGCCCACATGTGTACAGGTAGGACAGGGTGCACATAGTGCATCGATTTTCACTATTACCAGTACCACTGTGTTTTTTCTACAATAAGGAGGAGTTGGTAGCGCATAAAAATTATCAAGGAAGCTATCCGCGGGCCGACAACATGAGGTAAGCAGGTGCGTCAGATGGCATCGAGTGGCGTCAGGAGGTCAAACGGGGTCAATACTTGCACGCGGAGAAGTATGGACACGATGTGGGTGTTTTCTTGTGATACTTATGCAGAAAGGTCATCATGAGGACCACTTTTTGGAGCCACTTCACGTGGTTTCGGGATGCATTATTGGGAAAAACTGAGTGCCAAGTGTGCCAAGTGTGCGGATGATGCAAAAAGGTGACAACTATGCACTGGGAGGTCAGTTTTTGGCCTGTTCGGGGTCCTTTTGAGGTCATCTAAAAGGCCACGGGTGCCCAACTAATAAAGCTAAGTGTGGGAACTGAAAAAAAAGAGAGAAGACCAGAAAAAACGTGGAGAAGAGAGGAGGAATAGATGCAAGTGTATTTTTGCTATTTTTGGAGCATTTTTTGGCCCTAAACTGCTCATCTGAGGTCGGATTTGAGCACTGTGACATTGCAGGGTGGGGTTGTTGAGCGTTCGGGACGCAATGGCACTGTCCATTTTGCAAAATTTCTCACAGATTTTCTGCTATTTTTCTATGTAATCTTCTCCAGTGATTGAAGCCTCTGCTTAACTTTGTGGTTGTATTTGGTGTATTTCCTCAATACTGTGCAAAATATTTGCCCCATTGGTGTTGGGCTGAGCTTCATTGAGTCTAAACAACAGCAATTTGCCTCCTTTGAGCTGAATTGAGAGTGTGTGTGTAAGTGTGTATGTGTGAGTGTTGAGTGGGCAAGTGGGAAATCTCTCTCTTCTCACTCCGTCTGTGTGTTTCCTGTCTCGGCCACGCTGGTTGTGTAAGCCGAGTGGTGCCCCATAGTGTGTGTGTATATCATCCCAAGAGTGTGTGTCGGGTCATTATAGAGGCGTTTTGTGTGTTTCCATCCCGTTCACATTCTTTTGGCGCCCCCACGGAGGATCTTCTTCGAGTACCTTCTTCTTCGAGCTTCAAGCTTCGAGATTCGGGGCTACATGTTACAGGTTATAGGGACAGGTACATGTACATGTGATTCACACAGGTACAGGTAGCTGGAGTACAGTGATATACTAGTATTGGTGTCACTTGCAGTTGTTGTGGGTATGCATCACTTCGCGCCTATTTGAGCGCATTGTCTGCTGGATTGTACGTTACTTGTGGAAAATGCCATTGTATGCATTTGTGGAGCCATACTTGGTTGTATTTGGCAGTCCGAGCCATTTTTGAGACTTGGTCTGGAAGATAGTCATTTCCGAGACTTGACTATACGCGATTTGCATTAGCCTTCGTGTGAGGGTCGATAGCGTGAGGTTTTTATTGAGTTGGGGGATTCTCAAATGTGGAGATCCTTTCGGTGATACAGGTAGCTGGAGCACCCTTTTCGTGACCTCGCCATAGGCTATGTACTAGTGAGTCCTATTTGATGCTTGGGTTCTATTGTTGACAGTTTATGCATATATATACAGTCTATATTTTGGGTTCCTACTGCTCTACTTCTGGGAAAACTCTGTCAAAAATTTTCCAAGTTATGATGGCTCGTTTCTTGGTCTTTTGAGCCATTTATGCTGTTATGCTGCTGAAATTTTGGCAAAATCAGAGGATAAGTCAGGTGTGCCTTCTTGGGAGCTTCATGGTTAGCTTTAATGGATGATCAAAATGGCCCTCAATTCACTCCTTTTCATTTAACTCAGAGAATCCAGATAAATGTTCATGTGTCCAGGAAGATTTTTTTCTAGCAGCACATAGTCTTTATGTTCGGGCTGAGAAGATTAAGAGAGATCCTGGAATGTCCTTTGACTGTTGCAATTCCGATGATTAACTATGAAAACTCATTTGATGTGCATGTGTTTGTCCTTATCTAAAGTTGAGCTCCATTGAAGTTTGTGGGAATTGAGTCAGTCAGAAGTTTTGGGTTCTTGCACGTGTGTTCAAAGGGGTTCTCAAAGCATCATAATTTGGGTAGCCATGGCTTTCTCTTATCCGGAGTTTCATGGAAGAAGTGATGAAGATGTGGAAGACTTTTTGGAAAAGATGGAGGTTGCCTGCATTAGCAACTAGATTCATGACCCTGCGCAGATGTTACGTCTTCTCCAAATTTTTTTGAAGAGTGATGCACGAGTCTGGTCCAAAGCATTTGAAGAGAAGTTGCGTGCAGCGGATCCACCCGTAAGATTGAGTTGATCTAAGGCATGGATTGGAAGTGGATTTTGTAAAGATAGAAGATCCTGACAAAGTGTGGCAAGAAGTACAGGGTTTAGTGCAAAAGAAAGGTGAGCCAGTAGATGCGTACATACGTAAGTTCTCATTGGCATGGGAGAGAATGTGCAAGGCCTTAGCACCACAGGTACCCCTGCCTGACATGATGAAGAAGGACAGGTTCTTGGCTGGTCTTTGGGAGAATATACATTGGAGAGTGGAGCTAAAGAAGCCTAGGACATATGAAGATGCACTAGAGGTAGCAAGGAACAAAGAGTGGAAGCTGAGGAAAATGAGCCAGTTAGGGGTGGAGTGAGGTCTGAATTTTAGCCTATGGATTCTTCGCAAGGTCGCATGCTAGGGGTTCATCATGAACCAGTGGTTTCTGGTACTCCTCAAGTTATGCCAGTAGTGGTCACTACAGTAGTGCAAGATGATGGGCTAAGGCAAGACATGATGCAAGTGGTAGATTTAATGAAGAATCTCAGCCTAAACATGCTAGGTCAAGTGGGAAATAATGGAGGTCGAGGGAGGTTTGCAAATTAGCCAGGAGGTGAAGAAAGGCCTAAGAATGGTGTTAGACAAAACAATGGTAGGTTTTGGAGGCAGACGCCCACATGTTATAATTGTGGAGAGTTGGGTCACATCAGCCCGCAATGTGATAAGCCACCAAGGATGGGGGGAGACATGTATCCATTGCCAAGACAGGTGCTAACTAGGTCAAATGATTATGGCATCGAAAGTAAGGGAGACGAAGGAACCAGTGGACTAACCCATGAGGAAAAGGGAAAGACAAAACTGCTAAGTGTAGCTACCTTGGAGAAGGCATCAAAGCTAGAGGATACATTAGTGATGCCTATTGGGAAGAGGACCACAGAGGATAAGGAAGGAAGAAGTGCCCCAGGTTCTAGTAAGAAGAAAGGAAAGAGCCATGAAGGCGAGGATGTCAAGGCCAAGAGGAAAAGGAGAGCTCGTCGAAAGTTTCATGTTTCAGATTTTCCACTAGGGGATGGGCAATTAAGCTATGACTTGAAGGAGGATCTGACGAGTAGGAAGGCAGATGTTACTTTTGGGCAGATTATAGAGATGGTGCCTAAGCTAAAGCGACAGTGGAAGAGGATGGTTAACCCAATGGAGAAAGAGCCAGACAGAGGTTAAGTAAAGGTGTTGGCAATGGATGAGCTACCAGACATTTGTCCAATAGTAGATGTGTGGCATAAAAGGAAAAATTTGGGACAAGGTTATGTGGATGGCGGAGCCCAAATATGCGTTATAACACACTCATGCATTGAGAAGATGGGTCTCACAGTGGCTGGGGTGTCAGGTTTTCGGATCAGATTAGCAAACCATCAAAAAGTAAAATGCTTGGGTGTTGTAAAGAGCTTAGAAGTGGAGGCATATGATGCAAAGGCAGTGGTTGATTTTCATGTGATGCCAGCAGGGTTGGGAGCATATCCTATTATACTGGGCAGATCATGGTTACGTGCAGTGGGAGCTGTTCAAGATTGGCGACATGGTACGATTAGCCTCTATGGAAAGACATGTACCAAGAAGCTTTATAATATGGACACAAGGAAATGATTAGAGGAGCTTTATGAAGATGAGGATGAGCCTAGTGATGAAGACTCTTCCACGGTGACAGATGAGGACAGTGATAGCACTACCAGCAGTGATGAGGATGCTGATGTTGCATTTCTTTTGATGGACAAAGAAATCCAGGAGTTTGGTTTAGTTGCATTTGCGAATGAGGTTGAAGATGAAAGTGAAGGGCCTTATGAAGTGATTGAAGGGCTGATGCAAACCAAGGTTGAGTTGTCAAAGAAGCAGGAATTGATGACACAGATGATCAGTGGAGACCTCTCAGCTATGGAGAAGGATATATATTTGCACATGCTAGCTAGTTTTCTTGATTTGTTCATTACTTCATATGAAGAGATCAGAGGGTTCAAGGGCGAAGAGATGCATATAGAGCTGAAAGAAGGTGCTAAGCCAGTGCGGCAAAGGCTAAGAAGGATGGGTCAAGAGCAAATGGAAGCCTTGCGAGAAGAGGTGGACAAGTTATTGAAGGCAGGGTTCATAGTCCCTGTGGAGACCACAGAATGGGTGAGTCCAGTTGTAGTCAGTCCAAAGAAGGATGGGAAGTGGAGAATTTGTGTAGATTTTAAACCCTTAAACGCAGCCACTAAGAAGAACCCATATCCTCTTCCATTCATCGATCAGATCTTGGATTCAGTGGCAGGTTATGAGAGGTACAGTGTGTGTGATGGTTTTTCAGGCTATTTTCAATTGAAGATTGCTCTTAAAGACCGCACAAAGACCACTTTTATTACGCCATGGGGCTGCTATTGCTACACAGTATTGCCATTTGGGTTGTCAAATGGACCTTCCTTCTATCAAGAGAGAGCAAATTAGGTGTTGGAACCATTCATTGGTAGTTGTGTTAAAGCTTTTATGGATGACTTCTGTGTTTATAGCAGTAGGGCTGAACACCATGAGAAGCTGCAGATGGTATTGGCTCGATATGATGAATGTGGAGGAAAACTAAATCCAAAGAAATGTCATCTAGCACAGCCAAGGGTGAAGTTATTGGGCCACATGGTGTCAGAAAATGGCATTGAGGCTGATCCAGACAAGGTTAAGTCTATTATTCTTCTTCCATCACCTACGAGTACGAAGCAATTGGCAACCTTTATACACAAAGTGAAGTACATGGCAAGGTTTATTCCATTGTCTTCTCAGATTCTTTATCCATTACAACAAGTGGGAAAGCATGATCCATTGCAATGGGATGACGACTGTGAAGAAGTGTTTCAAGAGGTGAAAGAGGTGTTAGGGGGGTTGTCAGCCATGCAGGCTCCTGATTGGGAGCAAGTGTTTTATGTAAATCCATCAGTAGGGGAGGATGCCATTGGAGCCATGCTATTGCAAAAGGGGAAGGGCAGACATTATATGAGGCCAGTGTATTGTGCAAGCCGTGTGAAGCTAGTAGCAGAGAGAAAATTCTCGGAAGTAGAGCTAGTGATGGTCAGTGTAATATTTGCTTGTCGATGATTTCGTCATTACTTGCTACCACGACCTTTTGTTTTCTTGACGAGTTATGCCTTTTTGCCACAGTTAATTAATGGCACTAATATATCAAATGTGGTCAAGAAATGGGTAATTGAGCTGCAAGAATTTGAGTTCTCTTTTCTAGTGGAAGATAGTACAAGGGCTACCCTAGCTGATTTGTTGACCTACAAGGAGAATCCCCTTATTGTTAAGGAAGAGGTAGTGATAAAGGTAGTTGAAGAAGTGCCACAGATCAGCAATGCACATGTTTTGTTCTTTGATGGTTCATACAGAAAGAGCCATGATGCGGCTTTAGGGGGTATAGCACTTTA
Source organism: Adiantum capillus-veneris (assembly GCF_014529385.1). Lineage (NCBI taxonomy): Eukaryota > Viridiplantae > Streptophyta > Polypodiopsida > Polypodiales > Pteridaceae > Adiantum > Adiantum capillus-veneris. The sequence continues at coordinate 91,602,128 of NC_140949.1, read as the reverse complement.
TGATCCAGAGGGGAAGCTAGTATGCAAGAGAGGCTTCAAATTGGATGCTCATAGTAACAATGAGGCTGAATATGCTACTTTGGAATCCGGATTACACATTTGTTTGAAGCATGGGATTTGAAGGTTGAGCATAAAAGGTGATGCCTTGTTAGTGGTGAAGCAAGTGCTGGGTGTGTGGAAGAGAAAGAACACCTCATTGAAGGAAATGTGCTTCAGAATTAAAGGCCTGTTAAAAAAGTTCGAAGCATGGAGCATCAGACACATTGAACGTGCTCTAAATGGAGAGGCACATGAAGCAGCTCAAGGCATGATTGGGGAGCTATTTGTGTTGAGGACCACTTTACCTCTTTATCATGGCCGGGAAAATTTGGCTCAAGAAGAGGATTTTTTGCTAACAGGAATCATTTCAAAGGATATTCAAAAGTCTAAGAAGTATGGCTTTGTGCGTAGAGCATACAGGTACAAATTGATTGGTGATGTCTTATACATGAAAGGGGCTGATCTCGTGTTGAGACGTGTACCTTGGCGGGAGGAGCTTTACAGAGTGGTGGAAGAGAATCATGAAGGCGCATGTGGTGGCCATTTTGCTCTAAAGATCACCTTGCATAAGATTTTGCAAGAGGGGTATGTATGGCCTAGTTTGCACAAGGATGTTCACCATTGGTGTAGGTCTTGCAATAGGTGTCAAGCATTTGGGAAGAGAGTGTTGAAGCCAGAGCTACGAAAAACCATTATAGCGTTTGATTTGTTTGAAAAGTGGGGGATTGATGCAATAGGCCCGTTACCTATCACAAGCAGGGGCAAAAGCTATATTTTGATTGCGATGGACTATCTCTCTAGATGGGCAGAGGATATAGCAGTAAAACAGATCACTGCAAAGGATGTGGCAAAATTTGTGTATGATGAAATATGTTGCAAGTTTGGGGTGCCATTAGAGCTACTTTCAGATAAGGGGCCAGGATTTAGAGCTAAACTGCTAGACTTCTTATGCGCAAAGATGAAGATTAGGCACCAACATACCACTCCTTATGGCCCACAGTGTAATGGATTAAATGAAAGATTCAATGGTGAGTTGGTACAGATTCTTTCGAAAGTGACATAGCACCAAGGAAAGAATTGGGATTTGGAATTGCCTAGTGCATTATGGGCTTACCGTACTTCGGTGAAGACAGGTACAGGGTTTACTCCATTTCATTTGGTATATGGAAAGGAAGCACTATTGCCTGTGGAAGTAGAGTTGCCCGCAGTAAAGATGCTAGAGAAGCTACTTGGGCCATCTAGTAATGCATTCAAAGAGAGGCTCTTACAGTTACAGGAGGTTCAGTTGGATAGGATGAGCGCATTGGAACATTATGGGCAGATGTAGGATAAGGCTTTGGCAAAGATAAATGAAAATGTCAAAAGTAAGGGTATCAAGAAACATGACTTGGTTTTGCGCTACAACAGTAAGCTAGACAACACCTTCCAAAAGAAGTTTCAAATTAAGTGGGAAGGCCCTTTCAAAGTAGTGGAGTGTTTTCCAAATGGCACATATCAGCTGGCTAACCTGGATGGTGTTCTACATAAGTCAAGGGTAAATGGATTGTGTCTTGAATTGTATCATGCTAGATTGATGATGGTGGAGCAAGATGAGCTGTCTGTGGATCAAGCAGTGTTGGTGAGGGATGAGGAGACCTGTGATGCAACGAGTCTCATATCTCTCTTTGCTGCTGCTGATCATGAATGATCTAGTAGGCTAGGGGATGGGCAAATTATGTCAGGAGTTTTTATGAGCAAGGGATTGCGCATATGTACATACACATGCATGATGCATCGAATAAAGGATTACCCAATTTCCATAGCCAGGTGGTTACGTGGGGCCCACATGTGTACAGGTAGGACAGGGTGTACATAGTGCATCGATTTTCACTATTACCAGTACCACTGTGTTTTTTCTACAATAAGGAGGAGTTGGTAGCGCGTAAAAATTCTCGAGGAAGCTATCCGCGGGCCGACGACATGAGGTAAGCAGGTGCGTCAGATGGCATCGAGTGGCGTCAGGAGTTCGCACGGGGTCAATACTTGCACGCGGAGAAGTATGAACACGATGTGGGTGTTTTCTTGTGATACTTATGCAAAAAGGTCATCATGAGGACCACTTTTTGGGGCCACTTCACGTGGTTTCGGGATGCATTATTGGGAAAAACTGAGTGCCAGATGTGCGGATGATGCAAAAAGGTGACAACTATGCACTGCGAGGTCAATTTTTGGCCTGTTCGGGGTCCGTTTGAGGTCATCTAAAAGGCCACGGGTGCCCAACTAATAAAGCAAAGTGTGGGAACTAAAAAAAAAGAGAGAAGACCAGAAAAAACGTGGAGAAGAGAGGAGGAATAGCCGCAAGTGTGTTTTTGCTATTTTTGGAGCATTTTTTGACCCTAAACTGCTCATCCGAGGTCGGATTTGAGCACTGTGACATTGTAGGGTGGGGTTTTTGGGCGTTCCGGATGCAATGGCACTGTCCCTTTTGCCAAATTTCTCACAGATTTTCTACTATTTTTCTGTGTAATCTTCTCCGGTGAGTGAAGCCTCTGCTTAACTTTGTGGTTGTATCTGGTGTATTTCCTCAATACTGTGTAAACTATTTTTCCCCATTGGTGTTGGGCTGAGCTTCATTGAGTCTAAACAACTGCAATTTTCCTCCTTTGAGCTGAATTGAGAGTGTGTGTGTAAGTGTGTATGTGTGAGTGTTGAGTGGGCAAGTGGGAAATCTCTCTCTTCTCACTCCGTCTGTGTATTTCCTGTCTCGGCTAGGCTGGTTGTGTAAGCCGAGTGGTGCCCCATAGTGTGTGTGTATATCATCCCAAGATTGTGTGTCGGGTCGTTATAGAGGAGTTTTGTGTGTTTCCATCCCGCTCACACCGTAAAATCATTCAATCCTTGCTTGATAAATTCTACCTATCTCTTGGGCGACAACCATTGCACAAGTATCAATTCACAAAACCAACAAAGTGCAGATGATTGCATAGAAAAATCAAAAAGTAATGTCGACATGTAAACAGAAATACCTGGAACGTTAGCGAATGTATCTTGAAGCCTCTCCAAGCTGCCAACCTATTTTGGTGGAACTTCATTACCAAGACCATTATGGAATGACTCCAACGCATATCCCTCGGTGACGTAGCCTTGCTATAGTGCACTTGCCGACGTTTTCTATGGTGTGTATAGAGAAATTAAGCATGCCTTGCATCCTTTCCCTACAAGCTGGAGGCGACATGATTGTTGCGGTCCTCATAGTTCTCCAGCTTTGGGCTTCATAGCCAAAGGAAGACAAAGATACCGGCCGTTGTGGCAAACGCCAAACTACTTGTGTAGCTCTGAAATTGTCTGGTGTGGATCCCAAAATGTGCCGACCTTGGACGCCTTGCATGCTCAGTGCATGGAAGTGTATGACACCTTGGGTGCTGATTCTGAGGAGATTACTGCTGGTTAATATTTCGAAGAGCTACTGCTGCTGCAAATTGCATGGGGGGAACCCCTCCTTGTAATGTCGAAGGGGTGTCCAAATGTGAACGCCAACCCTAAAAGAAAAGAGAAAAAGGGTTAATTTTTCCTTCTGCAACGATGGCTTTGTTGCGTGATGCCAAAACGAGGGAGACATCGCACTATGGGGCTTGCCATGCTTCGGTTCTTTGACGCAATTTCTTCAGTAGGCCCATGCAATCTCATTAAGATCTCACGCGCTGTAAACCGTGGAGGTCGATGCCTTCTCCCTCTCGGCCCTAAGCAGCTCTGCACATCTTCCTTAAAGAAGGCACCGATCCCACGCCTCTGTCAGTCCCTTGAGCTCGCCATGAACCTCCCGGTATAAGGGACGACTCATGTGGATCTGCCCTTGGATGGCCCTTCCATGCACACCCTCATGGAAACGAGAGAGAGAGAGAGAGAGAGAGAGAGAGAGAGAGAGAGAGAGAGAGAGAGAGAGAGAGAGAGAGAGAGAGAGAGAGAGAGAGAGAGAGAGAGAGAGAGAGAGAGATGCAATAAGCCATGCAAAAAGCAAGCCCCTTCTCCTTCCCTCCTCCATGGCCTTCCTCTCCCCTAGCTCTGATACTAGTGAAAGGACAAGGGAACTGGAACATGCTCATCACCACCCAACCATGCCCTATTACAGACCCTTGGCCGGCTAAATATAGGGACCCCCTTGACTGCATGTCTATCCTAGCCCTTGGCCGTGCCTATTTCTACCCTTGGCATGACAAGAAAAGTGATGAAGAAGAGTACTCAAGTGAAGAAGAAGACAAAGGGGATGATGGTAGTGAAGTGGAAGATAACAACGATGATAGTGATCTAGTTGTATCCTCCTTGTTTCTTGAAGAAGAGAATGATGGGAAACAAAGATTTATTGGCCTTATGGAGAATGAGGATATCTCTAGTCCTTATGAGCAAATTGAAGAGTTGATGCAACCCAAAGTTCAACGTAATGTCAAATAGGAGTTGATACAAGGTATGTTTTCCCCCAACTTGACTAGTCATGAGAAGGGTGAATACCTACAAATGATACAACAATTTCCCCATTTATTCAATACTTCTTACGAGGAAATTAGAGGATTTAAGGGAGAGAAAATTCCCATTCCAATCAAGGAAGAAGCTCAGCCTGTACGCCAAATGCTATGAAGAATGGGACATGTACAACTTAATGCTTTAAAGGAAGAGGTAGACAAGCTTCTTGAAGCAGGTTTCATATGTCTTGTGAGTACTGCAGATGGAATGTGGAGGATATGTGTTGATTTTAAGACTCTAAACACAGCCATGAAGAGGGATCCATACCCTCTTCCTTTCATAGATGACATACTTGATTCTATTGCAGAGCATGAGAGGCATAGTGTATGTGATGGATTCTCTGGATATTTTTAGCTCACCTTGGCTTTAGAAGATAAAAAAGAAGACACATTTAGCACACCATGGGGATACTCTTGTTAGTGTGTGCTTCCTTTTAGTCTTATGAATGGCTATGCGTGGTATCAAAAGCGCGTCAATAAGGTGTTGTCTCCCTTTCTTGGTAAGTTTGTGAAGGATCTTATTGATGACTTTTGTGTTTATAGCTCTAGAAAGGATCATTGTGTAAAGCTTGGGATGGCATTGAAGCAATATGATGAAAGTGGAGGTCAACTCAACCCAAAGAAGTGTCATCTTGCTCAACCAAGAGTGAAGTTTTTGGGGCATATGATCTCAGTGAATGGAATTGAAGTGATCCTGACAAAGTGAAGGCTTTGGTTCTCCTCCCATCACCTAAGGATACAAAGCAACTTGCTACTTTCATTCAAAAGGTGAAGTATATGGCAAGGTTCATTCCTTTGTCCTCTCAACTTGGTTATCAAGTAGCAAGGTTGGATCCTCTACAATGGACAAATGAATGTGAAGAGGTTTTTCAAGGTATCAAAGATATTCTTGGTTCTCTTCCTACTATGCAAGCTCCTAATTTGGATAAGGAGTTTTATGTGAATCCATCAGTAGGTGAGGATGCTATTGGAGCTATGCTTCTTCAAAGAGGTAGTAACAACTCACACTACATGAAGTCTACCTATTGTGCTAGCAGGGTGAATCTCGAGGTGGAAAGAGGCTATACCAAGGTGGATCTCATCATGGTGAGTGTGATTTATGCATGTAGAAGGTTTAGGCACTACTTTCTCCCTAAACCATTCACATTCCTCACTAGCTACACCTTCTACCTCAGTTGGTGATTAGCTCTAATTTGTCAAAGAGGCTCATGAAGTGGATTGTGGAGTTACAGGAATTCCAATTCTCTTTTCTTATTGAGGAGAGTACAAGGGCTACACTGGCTGATTTGCTTACTTATAAGGAAAGCCTTCTCCTTCTTAAGTAGGAAGCGGTGAAGAAGCAATACATGGAAGCTCCTGACATAGACAATGCCTATCTATTGTTTTTTAATGGATCTTATAGGAAAGCGCATTGTGAAGCTTCAGGAGGTGTTGTAATCTGTGATCCTCAAGGTGTGTTGGTAACTAAAAGGAATTTGAAGCTTACAACACAAAGCAACAATGAAGCTGAGTATGCTATTTTGGAGAAAGGTCTCAACCTTTGACTTGAGCTTGGCATCCGTCGTGTGAGGGTAAGAGGTGATGCTCTTTTGGTGGTTAAGCAAGTACTTGGGGTGTGGCAAAGTAAGAATCCAAGGCTGAAAAATATGTGTTTTCAAGTGAAGAATCTGCTTAAGCATTTTGAAGCTTGGAGTTTAAGGCATGTGGACAGGTCTCAAAATGAAGAATCACATGGTGCAACGCAAGCTTTAATTGGGATATCATAGTGGGAACTATGTAACAAATTTGTGTGTGGACTTTAATATAATTGCTACACGTGTTTTGCAGTTTATTTTACCGGTGGCCATTTAGGGATGTTTGTCTCTTGACGTCCGTAACACAATCTACAAACTTGCGAAGTTGGTGCAATGGATCTCACAAAAGGAGATCAATGTAGACTCCATACCATTCGCCAAACTAAACACTGCGGAGGTTGTGTGCATGTTTGAGAAACACTTTCCTACTACCATGCTTACCATTCAGGCACATCTTCTTGCTTACATAGTTGATGAGGTGGAAATAGCTGGCACAATACATTCCAGATGGATGTTCTTTTTAGAACGTTTCGTGAAAACGCTCAAGGGATATGTGCATCAACAGGCACCTTCGGAGGGTAGCATGGCAGAAGGTTGGCTGGTATCAGAGTCCCCAGTTTACATTGGAGAGTGGCTAGACGGATTTGATAAATCCCAGGGCATGCTATGGCGAACCATAGATAATGAGCACATATTTGGGACTGTCATGTGCAATCTCGATGTTGAGAAGAACGATGGAAGATGTAGAGGCTAAAATTAAACAATTTTGCATGCTTCACAATCCAGTGATGCAAAAGTGGATTTCACAATATGAGGATACAAATCAAGAGCGACAAAGGGAACGAATTGAGTGGAGACAGGGAAGACAACCACTGATGCATTATCTGGTGGGTCTGGAGAGCCTACCAACATTCATGAGCTTAAGATGGTTGCACAACCAATTGAAAAGCACACAACCATGCGGTGAAGAAGTGACTGAGGAGGAGTGGGAGTACTCTCGGGGTTGCGCGATCAAGGTATGTTTGCAATGTACGACTAGCGACTTTCTAGATGTTTGAAGGACCATTCATAATCTTTGTTGGTTGTAGTATAAGTCATACACAACAGCATGGTGTAAAGGTCGACATTTTAGGGTGGAACGGATCGACAAAAAGCATTTTACTCAAGATTGTGGAATCATGGAAAACTTTGAACAGTCTAGTCGATGACGGTCCTCTGATGTAGATCCTGTGGTGGCGGAACTCACTTACTTCGGCATGCTACAAGAGATTTGGAGGATCGATTATAGAGGATTTTTTGTCAACTTGTTTGACGTGCAATGGTTCAAGATAATCATGGAGGGTCACAACGCTACTGTGCGTAGAGGAGAATTTTGGTTTCCTTGAGGTGGATTCAACTAATAAATAGACTGACCTAAGAGACATTTTTGTACTACCCGAGCATTGTGAACAAGTAAGTATGTAAATAGTAAACATCCAATTTTAGAAGTTATGTGTTTGGAAGCTCTCATGAAAGTTATGTGGCTCTGGCAAGTGATATTTCATCCTACAAAGTCTGCATCAAACTGGTGGTAAGTCATAGAGGTAGCGCCTCGTAGTGCACGGACGTATGAGGGATACCATTTGCGCTCCGAGTGCAATGGAGACTGAAGCTGCAATCACGAAGGAAGTGATCTGTCTCTGCTCATAGATGCTCCTCGTCCCACCGCTAGATCTAGTTGATCGGGTGAAAGAGACGCTAAGAAGCACTACTACTGGTTCTTAGCTTCTCTTTCACCCAATCAACTAGATATAGTGGTGGGGCAAGCAACATCTATGAGCAGAGACAGATCACCTTCGCGATTGCAGCTTCAGTCTCCATCACACCCGGAGCGTAGTGCTTTTACAAACACACAAGAACTTCAACAAAATCTCTCTACGCAGGAATCCCTCCCCCTTTATGAGTCCTCCTTCTCTCTCTCTCTCTCTCTCTCTCTCTCTACTTGTCCATGTTTTCTTCTCCATTCATTCAATATTAAGATTAAATGTTCGTGTGTTAGTAGGTATGGATGATGATGAGTTTCTTTCTTCTTTGTCACCCCAGCAGAGGTAGTGGTACGAGGATGATCATCGCTTTGGAGCACCATCACGTGTTCCTACTCCTTTAGCGTCTCCCTCTATTTTGGAGCATTCAGCATGATCCAAAGCTTTGGTGTCGACGAGACGATCTTTACACTCGTCTAGGCACCAACACTCTAGTGGTGGGAGCGGTGGTTATTGTGGGGATGCCGCCACTGATTCCTCGACACTGCCTCGTGTTCAATGAGGCTCTTTACCTTCCCCTTCTTTGCCCGCCCCCACACCAGCCATCGTATCGCCATGTATGCCAGGTTTTGCACGGCTGACGGGCGTTCCTAGTAGCTACACACCACTACCTACTCCTTCGGGAGTCACCCCAATCGACACTCCTTGCTTCGGGGCATAGAATCTAGTGGAGACACGTGACGTCCGTACCCCCATTGACACGCCGCTAGAGACCCTTGCCACGACACCCAGGTTCATGCGTCAACAGCAAGAGGGCTTGCCTTACTCCATCGACTTCAGTGGCGGCATCATCTTGGATAATGAAGTCAAGAAGGTGATCTCGCACATGCGCGGTCTTTGCTCTCAGGTGTTTAGACACTACATACTAAACACCTGGAGTGAAGTACCAAGTGATGTAAAAGACAGATTCATTAGCATTCTGCATGACGAGTTTCCCGTTTCAACACGAGATGACAGCTTCAATGAAGACCTGATGAAGGTTAGAATGCGTGAATACTACAACCACAAGTGTTCTAAAGTGCAAAAAGCAATAAAGCATGGGTGAAACAGACCAGATTGGCTGGCTAAAGAAGATTGGAAGAATGAGAAGAAAGAAACACGCGAGAATCCTTACAAGTAGAAGCAACAAAAAGAGGCAGCCAAAGCGCAAGTAGAGGCATGGAGCTCGCACCACTTGGGGAGCGGTCGGTGGACATCATTTGAGGCCGATTTTGTAAGTGTTTTTGCATTGCTCTTTAGGTTTGATAGTTTAGGGTTTTGGGGTTTTTAAATTCGAACATAATGGATTCTTTGTATGTTTTGACAGTGGTCGATGAGACAGGACGTGACCCCACACCGTATGAGCGCGAGTACGCAGGCATAAAGGGCTTAAACGCCCTGATGGACATTCTAAGTTCTTGCGGCAGCATGGTTAGTATTAGGGTTTACTCTTTTCTACTTGTTGTATTGTTTTGTAAATTATATGTTTATACTTACAAAAAGTTGTCTTATTGTTTTTTTTCCAAAAACCGACAGATACGCCGCTTGGATGCAATGAGACGTTTGATTAGACGACGTCAGTCTAGCCGTAGCTCGGTAGCATTAGTTTCCTTTTGTCATAGCATATGTATCATGAGATGACGTGTATACGTCTTTTTGTAACTATTGAAAAACCATGTATATTTTCTCAATAATGACAATGGTGTAGTAACTATTACATTTGCAAAGTTTAACAATCAAGTAATTTTGCCTATGATGTGTACAATTGTGACTAAGTTACTTTCATCAATTTACTTTTGTCAGTTTTGTATCTTTATTCTGCAAACAATACTATGGATGAATATTGTCTTGTGGGTGACTACTTTGGGTCTATACCTAAGCTTGCAGTTTCTTTCAAAGGTGAATCCGGGCTTATCTTGAATTCATTTATGTTTACTCTATTATTGAAACATTCAATATGGTTGATGGGTGGTAGGGCATTCAATGCCCTGCCACCAAAAAATGTCACTCCCAGGCGTCGCTATGAGAGTCTCTATATAAGGCTCTGCAGCATCGCTATGAACGTTGCTATAAGTAGCCTGTAAGCGTCGCTATATGCATCACTATATAGTGACGGCCATAGAGACGCTTATAGCAACATTCCCGTATTGACGCTGTTAGCGACGGTATTAGCGATGTTGGGGAGTATAAAAACCCAATGTATTTTCGTCGTCGCTAACAGCGTCACAAGTGCACACAACCTCTTGTAGTGCTTTGACACATCTCTATGTGAGGTCACTAATAATATCGCAGGAAACTTAGGAAATATGGGATATTTTCTTCAAGATACTTTTTCTTCAAGATACCAAACTTCCAATACTTTTTCCCAACTATAAAATTCATAAGCATAAATTTAGATGGATATTTGATTCCTCGAATGGGTATTTTTACTAAAGTTACTAAAGATATCACCCTTTGCCTTGACCTTGTACTTGTAGAATTTGAATTTATCTGTGCTTTCAAGCAAAAAATCTGCTATAACTTTCTTTAAATACACTATAATCCTTTTTTATTAATAAAAACTTCATAGAAGTTACTCTTAACCTCCCTAACAGATTTTCCATCTTTTTACAATAGATATTATTCAATGCTATGAGAATATACCCCTAGAAGGTGAATTAGGACTGAAAGATGTTCTATCTTAGATGATTAAGCTGGCCTTAAAATTGCTAGGAAGAAGGGTTTCTTCTGCATTTCTCTTTGTAGAAAACCTAGATGGATTAAGAAAACACAATCATCTCATCCCTTACACTTTGATGAGGAGAAAATATGTATAAATATATCATGGGTCCTTAATAACTGCATTACTCTCTTAGGAGGATGGTGCTTGAACCAAAGCCTGGGCATTCCCAAGGGCTTTTTCTGCTCACCTCTTATGTGTAGTCTATACTTAGCCTTCTTTGAATACAAATGGTTTCTCAAAACCATGGGTGACAAAAGTAAGTATCATAAACTTTCACTATTCAAGCATACTTATAGATATACGAATGACATACTAAGCTTCAACAATAGATCATTCTCGGAGGAAATCAATCATATTTATCCCGACTACTTGAAAATTGAACCAACCTATGGACAAGAAATTACTACATCAAATGGCTTCTTTTCCACTTCGGTACAATTCCTTAACTTTTCAATTTCTATTCATAAACCATGTGTAGGAGACTATGACCAAAGGTTTTCTTGGAAGAGAGACCTTTTGGATGTCCCACCTATTGAATTCATAAAAAAGAATAGTAATAGACCCCACAAAGCTGCTCTTAGTACCTACATCAATCTCCTTTACTTGATAGTATACTCCTCTTCTAACTACTTCTTAGCATGGGAAGATATCAAGATACTTATACACAAATTTTTCCTTAATGGATTCAAAAGAAGAGACATAATTAAAAATCACACAATGGCTTGGCTTGGATTTTAACCACAATAACCGCATTTCTTTAATAAGGTAGTAGACCCATTCACAATGGGCCTACTATCGACACATTGTGTATGGTTCCTGGGACAAAGAGGGTACACACACACACACACACGCACACACGCTGTCGTGCTGTGACATGTACATAGTGGGAACACATGCTACAAGAGTTATCTTGTAACTTTTTAGATACATAATTATATTTCCTATAATGTACATATGCATATGTAAGTATAAAAATAAGCTTTCTATCTCATCTTATTATTTATCTCAAGGGTAATGTATTCTTACTTTACCATCAAAAAATACTATGGGAAAAGCATCAATAGCTCCGCCTCTTTAACTTGGGGCAAAAAGCATTGATTCTTTATTTCTACCATCTCATTATTATCTCACACCCTATCTAGATCCTATATCTAGGGTAATTTCCAATATATATATATTCTATGTATTTTTTATATTTTTCTTATATTTCTTTTTAAATAGCTACTAGGAGAGAATCAAATCCTAGTGGGACACTAGGTGGCATGATTTCAAAGATACACTTATTTTAATGCATTATTACAAGCATGGTTACAAAACTTTGTCAAGGAGAAATGTCATGCTTTCATATGGCATGAGGTGTCCTTGGGAATTAAATGAAAGTCAAGGCTAAGGAGACCACATGAAGACTTTTGCTGCCATAAATGGATCCTATTTTGATGAATTTTTTACATAAGGTTCCAATCCGAATTGGAGAATGATTTCAAAATGAAAATCGTAGCTAATGAGCTGAAGTTTCTGCCCATATTTTTACTTTTTTATTTGGAGCTACGGTTGAGGAGATATGATAAAAATACTGGACCCCAGTCTGCCCACATCATGCAGGGACAGCTCATTTCCAACTTTTCCAATTCCTGTTCACACTGGCTCCTCTCTTCTTGTGTAAACCCTTGTGGGTTCCCTTCACCTATAAAAGGGGACCTCTTCTTCCTTGGAGAACTCAAGCATTCAAGCCATTGATGAGAGGAATTCTTGAAGGAGTGAGTAGTAATGCCTAATTGTACTTAGCCATTAACATAAGCCCAAGCCTACACTTTCTCCTAGAGGGAGACTAGCCATTCTTGCAACAAGCTAACCTTGGAAGATCAACTCTAATCAAAGAAGGTCTTGCACTTGGTGTATCAATCAAAGTGGAATTATCCACTCTTCTTCTCTCTCCATCAATAATGGTGCCAAAGGGTTTGTCAAGTAAGATGTGTTCTACATTTATGTTTTCTTGATTTGTTGTTGTTTTCTTTTTCATCTCTAATCCAACATATATATATGCATCTAATATAATCTCCTAAAGCAAACCTATCTCTCTCATTCTTAGTAATTCATCCTCTCTGCAAATTCTAGGTTCTCTTTTCTACATGTACATCTCTCCCCGCAGTATCCTTATTGCCTACGGGCAAGAATAGGGCTTGGGAGGGAAACTTCTCTTCACTTCTCTCATATCTACATTTCTCACATACTATCCTAGATGAATAACCCACATGATGATCATTTCTATAGCTTTCACTCTGTACAATCTATTAGAATTAACGTATGGATTAGCCGTAAAATACACTTTCAACAACGTATAGTGTTTCTCTTTGGCCCTGAAAGGCTCAATGAAATACTTCTATCACCGGATCCCATCATACTACCTCTCATAGACTATAATTTTTCTTTTGATGTAAGCGTAGTTATCTTGCTATGAACCAAGAGGATTTGTACACACAATTAATCCCAATCACTAGACAAAATATATATATTATGGTAAGCACAAAACTACAATTCCAAAGAACAATTCGTAGCCTATTTGGTCAGCCAAGATTGAATGCCATTAACGCATCCATTAACCCTTTCATATTACCCATGATACGATATGACCATAGCCTTGATGTTTTCATCTTCGTATTGTTTTGACATTCTCTTTTGCGTTCTTTCTTTGTGTGTGTGAATGCAAGAGAGAAAGAGTGAGTCTTCTTTGATTGCACTTCTTTCCAAACCCTAGTCTTCATGGCATCTATGGTTTAACTCCTTCATATAGTTTTTGTTGAGTTCTCTCACAAACTCTCACAGCCATAAGCCCGGTGCTTTCCTGGCAAGACCGCAAATTTCTCGACAACGCGTGCACACACACACACACACACACACACACGCACACGCACACACGTACACACACACACACGCACACACGCGTGCACACACACACACACACACACATGGATACTTATTTATCTAACATTTTTCTCTAATATCTATCAACTATAATATAAAAAAAACCCTAGGCTAACTCACATATGGCTTGGCATTATAAAACACCCAAAAAATAAATAAAATTTTTTCCCCTACGGGCACCCTCCCATGCTAAAACTAGGGTTAGTAACATCTTACATGTGGACAACTAGCTAATCAAGAAAGGCAAGGTTATTGTGCATGTCTCCCTGTTGACTACCCTTGGATACTCTCACCATAGGATGGTACCCCTATGGGCACCCTCCCATGCTAAAACTAGGGTTAGTAACATCCTACATGTGGACAACTAGCTAATCAAGAAAGGCAAGGTTATTGTGCATGTCTCCCTCTTGACTACCCTTGGATACTCTCACCATAGGATTGTACCCCTAAGGAAGAAATTTAAGAAGCCTAAATGTGGGCATAAACTCTCACGTGTAACGAGGCCGGTTTCACACTATGTCTGTTAGCCTTAGTCTCTCCTCTCTGTCGTGTTAATGGCACATAGGCGGCTCTATACACCATGACCTAGCCCCATCGGAGGCGGATACATTTGGTTTCTTGATAAGAGTGGCACCATGCCAAATCTAGCTTAGAATGATGGAGGATACTGCTCACTACACACCATGATTATTCAAGATTGACTTGCTTCTATTTAAACATGCGAGGGTGCATTTTGCCTCTCACTTAGCCTTGAGTGTGTTTGATAGTGTGAGAGTTTGAAAGAGAGGACTGTGTGCATTGTTGTTTGTTGTGGTGGTATGAGCTTACAGTGCAGCCCACATAGGTTTGTACTTGACTTAAATTCATTCTTATACTATAATATAGTAATCTCTGTATGAAATGGTGATTTTGAGGTGATGTAAGCACCTCTGCTTGTACCTCGTTAAGACACATTGATGGAACATTTGCGGTAACTGCTTGACAGTTTGGTAAAATAGTCTTGGTAAGGCCCACATATTAGCTAAGAATAGCATGTGAATGGGTATAACATCACCTTATAAAAGCGGTTGACAGTAATTTTGGATGGCGTTAATAAAGATTTGAAGGTGACTGGCACAGTCTTGTGATGGCTATCTTTGGCTCTGTATATGTATGATAACACTTGGAGTGGTTGATTATTAGGATGTATAGGATGATTCAACAACGCATGGGATGGTTCCTTGCACAGAAAAGGTGCTACGTTGGAGGAAAACTTAGGTGTAGGGTTGTTCTGTTCCAACCTCGCTTTTTGACATTACTATGCACTTTGGTCTGTATTGCATTATAGCTTGGTATTGAGCCCTGCATAAATGAAACTCGCTGCAGACTCTAAGTTATACTTGGCACCCTTCTTACCCTAATGAAGGAACCACACATGGAGGGGTAAGTGTTTCACTACTCTTGACTGGTATGTTCTACCATGATCTATCCGTACTCTAGATGGTGGTGTAGCCAAAGTATGTTGACCATAGAAGATGGCATGTGCACGCTAACAGAAGCATGGCAAAGGGCTAGATCATCTATGAAGATCATGAGCAGAGAGGTAGCAACGGAGATGTATGGATGATGTGGTTTATAGGCCAAGAAAGTATCCAAGAGGGGCTAATTTGGGGAGCAAGAGAAGTATGTGAAGGAGATGGAGCTGCATCGCGTGTCAGAAGGTGAGATGATTCAAAGCTTTGAGCTAGTTGTTGCTCCAGAAATTAGGGAGCATGTTAGGGCAATTAAAGATGGGCATGGGAGAAATTGGGAAGAACTCAAAGTAGCTTTAAAGGACGAATATTTCATGGAGGACTCAGAGAGAGTGACCAAAAGGACATTCTTAGAATGGGTAGTCAAGCCAAAGCAAGGACTATCAATAACAGAGCTACTTAGGGAATTTGAGCGGCGCTATGCACAACTCACTAGGACAGAAAGGGCCACACTAGATGCAGAGAAGACAGATCTTTTCTTACAAGCTGTAGGTAAAGAGTTTCAAGAAAATTTGGAGCTTCTTCTTGAAGATAAAGATGCGGAGCAAGGACTAAAGACCAACTGGAATGAGGTCGAAGGTGCTGTCTCACTGCTTGCCAAACGACAAAGAAGAAGGGACAAGATGGTAGTAAACACTACAAGTCCTTCCACCTCAACTTCTGACAAAATGGTAAAGCCTACTTTTATCGCTCCTAAGTTTGATGAGTCCATGCTAGATGAGCTTGTGAAGGGGATGCGTGACTTGAAGGTGAAGTTTGCAAAGCTTGAAGAAAAAGGCCAACCATCAGGGCCACTTCCTAGGCAAAGACAACAGCCCAAAGAAGGGTTTGTTAATAGATGTATTTGGTGTGATAGTACAAACCATGTAAGAAGGGATTGTGATGATTTTAGTGATGCTTTGTCAAAAGATGTTGTCTTTTTTAAGGATGGTAAAATCCACTTAAGAGAGACAGGTCTACCCTTGAGAACTAACTTTGGGAAGGGGGGAATGCAAACCTTAGTTGAAGATATGGCAACCAAGCATGCCACCTCTTCAGTTGAGGCGGCTACTTATGGAGTAAAAATTGAACATTTTTGTGATGAAGAAGCGAGTGACCATCATGGTCAAATTTGGCCAAATGTCATGCAATTAGCTACAAAGGGGAAGCTTACAAAAGAGATTCTACATGAAGCAGGTGATTGCATACGTCTAGAAACAGGATGGAATGATCCAGTGGACTCATTGTCAGTGCATGCCTACATTACAAAATGCCAACAAAATGAGGCAATTGTAGAAGAGAAGCGCAGATGTGAGAATGCTGATGAAGGACCATCAAAAAGAGCTTCTAGAAGTGGGGGAAGAAGCAACTCAATGCCTTCTCAAACACCCTCAACACAAGGAGCATCTCCACCTGAAGTACTCATGGGGAGTCTACAACAGGAAAGAAGAAAGAGCCAACGAAAGGTAAGACAAAAGGCCCAACTTATAAACTACAATCTGATATTGAGGTTGCTACAGATTTAAAGAAATTCTTGGAGGAAAGGATCTTGAATAGCAAGATTGAGTTTACTCTGGGAGAAGTTCTTGGCATTGCAAAGCGTGAATTCCATGAGGAGATCATTGACATCATCAAGAGAAAGAGGCAAACCCTTGCTGAAGTTTCTCGTCCACAGGTTGAAGGGGAAACCTCAAAGACACAAGGGATGCAACTGCAAAATAAGGAGAATGATGGAGCTGTGGTAGGATGCTACCAATCTAGTGGGAGAGTGAAGCAAGTGCATTTCTCAAATGATGATGAAGAAGTTGAAGATATTCCTAGGAGTTACTATTCACGAAGTCATTGGGCAAGGGCTACTACAGAAACTTTGGTCAAGGTAGGTGATCTTGAAGAGCCATTTGTTGCCTTGATTGACCATGGTTTAGAAATAAACATAATGTCAAAGAGTCTCTACAACAAGTGCAAATGGCCGATGGACATAGATCCTGGCTGGATGGTAAAAGTGGCAAACAATTCATCCGGTGAATTGTATGCAGCATGTCCAGGTGTGAAGGTAACAATAGGTGATGTAAAGATTGACCAAAACTTCTTTGTACAGGATACATCTTCATATCATCTCATCCTTGGACAGCCCTACATTGTGGGAGTTCGAATGGAAACAAAGGTAATGGACGATGGTTCAGCATATGCTAGGATACGTAGCAAAGATGGTAAACGTGCTGTCCAATTCCTCACAGTTTGTGTAAACCATGAAAGAAATCGTGACAACCTCAGAGAACATCCTCTACCAAAGGTGAGCAAAGAGTTTCATGATCATAGAGAAATGATGGGTTTTGGCCAAGTACCATTGTAAAGCGGGATTGCAGTGGTACAGAAAGAAAAAGGGTCTCGCCTGATCCAAAAATAGGTGAAGCATTTTCAACGAGCTCCTTGGTAACAAAGAATGGATCAGTATGTTTTACAAAACTTGAAGATTTGAAGAGATGTGAGAAGCAATATGTGCATAATGTACAAATAGGCATGAAAAAGAGTGGGCTGCTAAAGCCTACTGAAAATGTTTTGGGTTTGTAAGAACAAGTTTCTTTTGTAGATACTATGGGTGAGCTTGATGCTATAATGAGGTCTAGTTTGCATCTTGAAAATGAAGTTGTGGAAGTTTGCTCTATGGAAATGTATCAAGTAATAGAAGCCTTTATAGAAAGCCAAACAGTAGGCCCAGAAGTCCATGTTGAAACTAAATACAAGAGTGTAGCAAAGAAGGTGAAACCAGTAGCTTCACCCTTACCACCCAACAACAGGGAAAAGATTGAACAGGCTTCTTTACAACCAAGTTTGCGGAATCCTAAAAAGATCGGGCATACCTTCACAAAGGAGTCTTTTCAAGAGTTGCAGATTGGTTGCGAGGAGTTTCTAACACAGGAGGAGACAAAGTGCTTCAAAGAAATGTTTTCAAAGCATGGTAAGGCTTTTGCATTTGAGCCACATGAGATAGGATGTGTTGATCCTTATATTGTAGCTCCTATGGTAATTTTCACAATACCTCATGTGCCTTGGAATCTGCGGCCTATTCCGGTTCCAAAGGCTCATTTGCCAAAGTTAGTAGAGCTACTGAATGAGAAAATCAAAATGGGAATCTTGGAGCCTTCTTGTGCTCCATACTCAAACAGGTGGTTCACAGTTCCAAAGAAGAATGGTTCTCTACGCTTCATCCAAGATATGCAACCAGTGAACAAGGTGACAATTAGAAATGTAGGTACAGGTCCAATTGTGGATGAATTTGCAGAGGCATTTGCAGGGAGGGCAATCTACTCAATGGGGGATCTCTACTCAGGGTATGATCAATTTCAGCTTGCAATCGAAAGCAGAGACTTGACAACCATGAGGACACCTTTGGGTTTGGTAAGGATGTGTACCTTGCCACAGGGAGCAACCAACTCGGTTGCACATATGATGAATGGGATGAATAAGGTCTTACGTGACTTTATTCCTCAAATCACAATGCCTTTCATTGATGATTTGCCTATCAAAGGATG
Source organism: Adiantum capillus-veneris (assembly GCF_014529385.1). Taxonomy (NCBI): domain Eukaryota; kingdom Viridiplantae; phylum Streptophyta; class Polypodiopsida; order Polypodiales; family Pteridaceae; genus Adiantum; species Adiantum capillus-veneris. The sequence goes on along the minus strand of NC_140949.1, from coordinate 91,583,571 downwards.
TGAAGAAAGTGACAAAGATGAAGCTTTGGATCACAAGGGATGTCGCAGGTTTGTGGTAAATCACATAAATGATTGTGATAAAATTTTGTCTAGGTTGGAAGAAGTGAATCTTACATTGTCAGGGAAAAAGTCTATGTTTGGTGTCAATGAAGTGCTCATTGTGGGGCACATGTGCGGGCCATATGGTAGGAAACCTTGTCCATCAAAGGTAGATGCCATCCAAAGAATGAAAGAAACATGCACTAGCATCACTGAGGTTAGAAGGTTTCTGGGAGCATGTGTCTTCTATGTTATTTGGATTCCACATTATGCACATGTAGCTGATCCTCTTTATCAGCTGCTTAGAAAGAATCAAAAGTTTAAATGGACAGAAGCACATGTAAAATCCATGAAAAAGCTAAAGGAGTTACTCCAGTCAGCAACGACTTTGAGAAAGGTAGACTATGAGTGTCAAAGGCCAGTGATTGTGACAGTAGATACCAGTCCTACAGGGATTGGATGGGCAATAGGGCAAGATGACAAAGAAGGACACAGGTATGTGGTAAGATTTGGAGCAAAGGTACTAAGTGCTCGCCAAAGAAACTATCCACAGATAAAGAGAGAGTTATGGGGTATGGTTACAGCCTTGAAAAGTGGGAAAGAGTACCTAATTGGTGCATGTGTGGTTGTAGAAACAGATTGTCTACCACTTCTTGGAATGATTACAAGTTGCTCAACACCAGACATTGCTATGTTGCGGTGGATTGCCTACATTAAGTCCTTAAATCCCGAGTTTAAGCACATTGCAGGTAAAGACAATACAGTGGCAGATATGCTATCAAGGGCAAGGTATGAAGATGAGTCACAAATGATTGATGAGGGAGATGATGTAGGCACAAAATTCTATTCTATCTCTCATGTCAAAGGTAACAATGTCTGCATGACTAATTCACTTGAATTGTTCTTGAAAGATCTTTATGAAGGTGATTGGCTTTCTATTGGAAGGTACTTGAGTACTCTAACAAAACAGGATGATTGGTCTGAACAAGAATTCAAGAGGATACGCAGGAAAGCATATGGGTACTTTTTAAGGGATGGTTACTTGTGGAAGCATCCTAAACAAAAGGGTGCTACACCACAAAGGGTTATATGTAAAAAAGAGACTCAAGTAAAGCTCATGCAAGAGTTTCATGAGAGTCTATGGGCTGGACACAGGGGTGTGTGGGCAACCTTCTCCAAGTTGAAAGAAAAATACTGGTGGAAGGGTATGTATAAAGATGTATCTCAGTTTGTAGAGTCATGTGTAACTTGTCAAATGTATTCAAATGTTCGACATCGTGATGGATTGCACCCTACATATCCACTAGCCATGCATTATAAATGGGTTGTGGATCTAGTCACAATGCCTTTAGGACTCTGGCAGATGAGGTACTTGGTTCTTGCACGAGAGGACCTAACTAACCAGGTTGAAGGAAGAGCATTAAGAGCTAAGACCACAGAAGCTGTGTGCAAATTCCTTCTTGATGAGGTGATTTGCCGTTATGGTTGTGTGGGAAAAATCACTGCAGATCGAGGTGAAATGGATGCCGAAGAAGCAAGGGAGTTCTTTTCTAGATTAGGGATCAAGCTTTCTCTTACTACAGCTTACAACCCTGAAGGCAATGGAAAGAGTGAAAGAGGGCATCCTCCTATCATCAAAGCTTTGGCCAAGGCTTGCGAAGGAAGAGTTGGTGAGTGGCCAAAACTGTTACCCTATGCTTTATGGGCTGATCGTACAACACATAGCTCAGTAACTGGCTACATGCCTACGGAGCTAATGTATGGTCAAAAGCCAGTGATGCCGATTGAGGATACAATTCCGACATGGAATGTACTACCTTGGCAAGAGGGGCTTAGTAGGGAAGATCTCCTTGCATTGCGCATAAGGCAACTAGAGAGAAGACCTGGAGACATTGAGGCTGCAAAAGAACGACTCAAAAATGCAAGATTGAAAAACAAGGACTACTTTGATAAGCGACATCAGCTCAGGAGCAAAGCAATTGACAAAGGTGACTGGGTTTTAGTGTATGATAGTAGCCTTGATAACCAACACACAGTCATGCGTAAGTTTTCAAAAAGATGGTTTGGACCATATGTTGTAAAACATGTGCATGAAAATGCTACTTACAGCTTGTCTGAACTAGATGGCACAGAAGTAAAGATTCCCATTGCAGGAAAAAGGATCAAAATGTTTAAGAGAAGAGGAGACAATAATCCAGAAAATTTTGATGAGGAAGAAGAGCAAAACACAGGTGAAGATCAAAGTGAAAATGAAGCTCTGGAATCATCCAGTGAATATGAAAGCAAGGAAGATGTACAAGAGGGTTGATCTTACAAAGAAATAATTTGGCACATACCGGAGGATGTGCAGGTTTAGAGGGGGTGGATGTCGTGCTGTGACATGTACATAGTGGGAACACATGCTACAAGAGTTATCTTGTAACTTTTTAGATACATAATTATATTTCCTATAATGTACATATGCATATGTAAGTATAAAAATAAGCTTTCTATCTCATCTTATTATTTATCTCAAGGGTAATGTATTCTTACTTTACCATCAAAAAATACTATGGGAAAAGCATCAATAGCTCCGCCTCTTTAACTTGGGGCAAAAAGCATTGATTCTTTATTTCTACCATCTCATTATTATCTCACACCCTATCTAGATCCTATATCTAGGGTAATTTCCAATATATATATATTCTATGTATTTTTTATATTTTTCTTATATTTCTTTTTAAATAGCTACTAGGAGAGAATCAAATCCTAGTGGGACACTAGGTGGCATGATTTCAAAGATACACTTATTTTAATGCATTATTACAAGCATGGTTACAAAACTTTGTCAAGGAGAAATGTCATGCTTTCATATGGCATGAGGTGTCCTTGGGAATTAAATGAAAGTCAAGGCTAAGGAGACCACATGAAGACTTTTGCTGCCATAAATGGACCCTATTTTGATGAATTTTTTACACAAGGTTCCAATCCGAATTGGAGAACAATTTCAAAATGAAAATCGTAGCTAATGAGCTGAAGTTTCTGCCCATATTTTTACTTTTTTATTTGGAGCTACGGTTGAGGAGATATGATAAAAATACTGGACCCCAGTCTGCCCACATCATGCAGGGACAGCTCATTTCCAACTTTTCCAATTCCTGTTCACACTGGCTCCTCTCTTCTTGTGTAAACCCTTGTGGGTTCCCTTCACCTATAAAAGGGGACCTCTTCTTCCTTGGAGAACTCAAGCATTCAAGCCATTGATGAGAGGAATTCTTGAAGGAGTGAGTAGTAATGCCTAATTGTACTTAGCCATTAACATAAGCCCAAGCCTACACTTTCTCCTAGAGGGAGACTAGCCATTCTTGCAACAAGCTAACCTTGGAAGATCAACTCTAATCAAAGAAGGTCTTGCACTTGGTGTATCAATCAAAGTGGAATTATCCACTCTTCTTCTCTCTCCATCAATAATGGTGCCAAAGGGTTTGTCAAGTAAGATGTGTTCTACATTTATGTTTTCTTGATTTGTTGTTGTTTTCTTTTTCATCTCTAATCCAACATATATATATGCATCTAATATAATCTCCTAAAGCAAACCTATCTCTCTCATTCTTAGTAATTCATCCTCTCTGCAAATTCTAGGTTCTCTTTTCTACATGTACATCTCTCCCCGCAGTATCCTTATTGCCTACGGGCAAGAATAGGGCTTGGGAGGGAAACTTCTCTTCACTTCTCTCATATCTACATTTCTCACATACTATCCTAGATGAATAACCCACATGATGATCATTTCTATAGCTTTCACTCTGTACAATCTATTAGAATTAACGTATGGATTAGCCGTAAAATACACTTTCAACAACGTATAGTGTTTCTCTTTGGCCCTGAAAGGCTCAATGAAATACTTCTATCACCGGATCCCATCATACTACCTCTCATAGACTATAATTTTTCTTTTGATGTAAGCGTAGTTATCTTGCTATGAACCAAGAGGATTTGTACACACAATTAATCCCAATCACTAGACAAAATATATATATTATGGTAAGCACAAAACTACAATTCCAAAGAACAATTCGTAGCCTATTTGGTCAGCCAAGATTGAATGCCATTAACGCATCCATTAACCCTTTCATATTACCCATGATACGATATGACCATAGCCTTGATGTTTTCATCTTCGTATTGTTTTGACATTCTCTTTTGCGTTCTTTCTTTGTGTGTGTGAATGCAAGAGAGAAAGAGTGAGTCTTCTTTGATTGCACTTCTTTCCAAACCCTAGTCTTCATGGCATCTATGGTTTAACTCCTTCATATAGTTTTTGTTGAGTTCTCTCACAAACTCTCACAGCCATAAGCCCGGTGCTTTCCTGGCAAGACCGCAAATTTCTCGACAACGCGTGCACACACACACACACACACACACACACACGCACACGCATACACGTACACACACACACACGCACACACGCGTGCACACACACACACACACACACATGGATACTTATTTATCTAACATTTTTCTCTAATATCTATCAACTATAATATAAAAAAAACCCTAGGCTAACTCACATATGGCTTGGCATTATAAAACACCCAAAAAATAAATAAAATTTTTTCCCCTACGGGCACCCTCCCATGCTAAAACTAGGGTTAGTAACATCTTACATGTGGACAACTAGCTAATCAAGAAAGGCAAGGTTATTGTGCATGTCTCCCTGTTGACTACCCTTGGATACTCTCACCATAGGATGGTACCCCTATGGGCACCCTCCCATGCTAAAACTAGGGTTAGTAACATCCTACATGTGGACAACTAGCTAATCAAGAAAGGCAAGGTTATTGTGCATGTCTCCCTCTTGACTACCCTTGGATACTCTCACCATAGGATTGTACCCCTAAGGAAGAAATTTAAGAAGCCTAAATGTGGGCATAAACTCTCACGTGTAACGAGGCCGGTTTCACACTATGTCTGTTAGCCTTAGTCTCTCCTCTCTGTCGTGTTAATGGCACATAGGCGGCTCTATACACCATGACCTAGCCCTATCGGAGGCGGATACATTTGGTTTCTTGATAAGAGTGGCACCATGCCAAATCTAGCTTAGAATGATGGAGGATACTGCTCACTACACACCATGATTATTCAAGATTGACTTGCTTCTATTTAAACATGCGAGGGTGCATTTTGCCTCTCACTTAGCCTTGAGTGTGTTTGATAGTGTGAGAGTTTGAAAGAGAGGACTGTGTGCATTGTTGTTTGTTGTGGTGGTATGAGCTTACAGTGCAGCCCACATAGGTTTGTACTTGACTTAAATTCATTCTTATACTATAATATAGTAATCTCTGTATGAAATGGTGATTTTGAGGTGATGTAAGCACCTCTGCTTGTACCTCGTTAAGACACATTGATGGAACATTTGCGGTAACTGCTTGACAGTTTGGTAAAATAGTCTTGGTAAGGCCCACATATTAGCTAAGAATAGCATGTGAATGGGTATAACATCACCTTATAAAAGCGGTTGACAGTAATTTTGGATGGCGTTAATAAAGATTTGAAGGTGACTGGCACAGTCTTGTGATGGCTATCTTTGGCTCTGTATATGTATGATAACACTTGGAGTGGTTGATTATTAGGATGTATAGGATGATTCAACAACGCATGGGATGGTTCCTTGCACAGAAAAGGTGCTACGTTGGAGGAAAACTTAGGTGTAGGGTTGTTCTGTTCCAACCTCGCTTTTTGACATTACTATGCACTTTGGTCTATATTGCATTATAGCTTGGTATTGAGCCCTGCATAAATGAAACTCGCTGCAGACTCTAAGTTATACTTGGCACCCTTCTTACCCTAATGAAGGAACCACACATGGAGGGGTAAGTGTTTCACTACTCTTGACTGGTATGTTCTACCATGATCTATCCGTACTCTAGATGGTGGTGTAGCCAAAGTATGTTGACCATAGAAGATGGCATGTGCACGCTAACAGAAGCATGGCAAAGGGCTAGATCATCTATGAAGATCATGAGCAGAGAGGTAGCAACGGAGATGTATGGATGATGTGGTTTATAGGCCAAGAAAGTATCCAAGAGGGGCTAATTTGGGGAGCAAGAGAAGGAAGTGTGAGGTGCATTCTTTGGCTCCAGGTATGTAGAGCTTGAGGTCTTGAAGGAGCAGATCCAAATGACTCATCTAATTGAGCAGATTGAAGGTGCGGTCTGTTGTGGATTCTTGACAGACAAGACAACTGGGGATAGATGGCCTAAGTGGATGTCAAGATATGGACACATAGTGCTCAATTTGTGGAGCCTATCCATCTTTTTAGATTGCAGATCAGAGCTACGGATTGCTGTTTATGGCTAGTTGAAGTTTTGTCGGAGCTAGGTTGGTACCCACGTGACCACATGGGGAGTCGTGCCCTCTAGCGTTTTTTGGGTTTTGAAAGAGTACAAGAAGTTGCTATGCAGTGTATGGAGCTAACAAAAACTGATTGCTCGTCAAACGGAGCGCGGAGAGAAAAGTTGTAGCAATCAGAAAGATAGGGTGCAATTGCTCAGAGTTGATTGCAGATGAAAAGTCACATTTTGGCGGCCTCGGTTCGAGTTCTTGAGGAGTCTTAAAGTGCAAAAAGGCTGGATGAGTTCGGAGTCAGTCAAGTGAGTTTGTGACCAGGCTTTTTGGCTCAACAATAGGATCAGCGGGTGGCAATTGGCAGGCAGGCAGTGCAAGTTGGGAAGCAAGAGGGGTTTTGTTAAAGATTTTAGGAGGGTTTTATAAAAGTTGAATTTTTTCAAAGGCTGGGTGATCCACAGGCTGGCATGTAGCAGTCACTTGAACCCACATGGGTTTTGCTATTGCCGGATGATGGGATACAAGGGCCAGGGGCATGAGCCCTTTGTGATGTGTGAAGGCAAGGAGAAAGCTCCCCTTGAGTGGAGTGATGACGTGCACCAGTGGGGCGCTGTGTGTAGTGGCAGGTGGCCTTGTAGGGACCTCGGCCCTTGTTTTGGCCTCTAGCTGCAGCGCAGTGGGCGTGCTAGTTGTTGGTGCTGGTTGGTGGCATAGTGTAGTGACGTGGCACCGCGTCCGCAAGGACCAATTCCTGCGCCTTACAAGGGCGACCCCATGTTTTGAAGGGAGCACTCACCCCCCCACTAGTGATATCGCTAGTGGTGAGGGGAAGGGCTAGATCTCGCGACAACAATAGAGCTGGGAGAGAGCAAGAGAGATAACCCAAAGGGTTGGAACCAAGTGTCCATTCTAAGGGCGGGCCAAAAGGGTGAGTTCAAATGGTGAGTAGAGCTGGCAGAAGACAAGGTGACGTGTCCTCCCATGAAAGCAAAGAACTACATAAGCATACCAAGTGTAAGCAATGCACCAAATACCAATGTGAACTCAAAGTTGAATGCACGAGCAGTGTAGGCCCCCATTTGTTTCTTTTTTTTAGTTAAGTCATGCCTATAAAAGAGGCTGCACATGAAAATTGAAGGGCTTTTTTGCCAGAGAGAGTTGTTGAAGACCTACAAGCTTGTGTATCGGAAGCTTGTCATTGGAGCTACAGACTTAGTTGTATTATCTCCCTATGCAATAATACTAAGTGTTGCTTCTCCCCATTCCCCCCCTTTTGGCTGTCCAACCCACTGAGGATTGCTCGTTGGTTTTGATCAAAGAAAGTTATTTCCATCAAGGAGAGATGGCAGCGAGCACTTATGGACCACTTTTCACCAGAGAAGAAGATCCGGAATAGTGGATGGCTGATTTCGAGTTGTATATGCTGTCACTGCATATTCCAAATGAAGATAGCAAAATGCAAACGATTTTGCTACTGATGCAGGGAGCAAAGACATGGTTCTATGCCTTGGAAGGAGAGCAAGACTTATGTGGCCCATGTTACGGACCCGTTTTCGGCATGATTTCCGTAAAGAGGTGTGCCCTGTCGATCTGGACACGAAGTTGAAGAATTTGAAGCAAGATGTGAATGAGGAGTTTGGTGTTTTCCTCGGCCGTTTTGAAGAATGCTGGAGGGACTTTGCAGTTGCCTTGCACTTGGCTAATGGTGGCGTGTACTTTAAATTGGAAAAATTTATGGCTTGTTTGCATCCCAAAGTTCGTAAAAAGGTGGTTTTTGAGGGCTCGGAGAATTACAACGGGGTTGTTGATGTTGCACGGGCAAAGAGTCGAAAAATTAAAAAGAAGATTGATCAAGGTGCATTGGGATACGAAGTGATGGCTTCCAATCCGACCTCAAGTCTGAGGGAAGAAGTTCAAGTGGAGAATCAGTCTAATCGAGGGGTAGCAACCGTTACTCAACAATGGGTACGTATAGTTCAAGATTTTTATGAGAAAATGCAAGAGTTGTGTTTAAGTGTTATGGATAGGGGCCAGGCAAGGACAGGAAGTGGCAGAGCTAATGCAATTGCCTGATAGATGCTACAATTGCGGAGAGGAGGGCCACTATACTCCAGATTTTCCTCACCCGCCGAGGGAAAGGGGAGGTATGTGTCCTAAGCTACTATACAAGCTAATATACAAGAGATGTAGAGAAGTGATGTACTACCCTACACCTAACTGCTTGCGAAAATGCGCAAAGCTCTCTGAGGGAAGTCCTTTTGTAAGTAGATCAGCAGGATTTTCTGTGGTGTGAACTTTGAAAAGATGAAGTTGCTTATCCTCAAGCATTTCCCTGATGAAATGATACTTCACATCCACATGCTTTGTCTTTGAGTGATAAACTGGATTGCGAGCCAATTGTATAGCACTTTGACTATCACAATATAACACAGGCATCTCTTCTTTGATTCCCAAATCTATTACTAGTCGATTAAGCCAAATTGATTCTTTGCATGCCTCTGATGCTGCAACATATTCAGCCTCTGTAGTAGACTGAGTAACAAAATCTTGTAATCTAGAACGCCATGATACTGCTCCACCAGCCAATGTAAAGACATACCCTGACGTAGACCTTCGGTTGTCTAAGTCACCTACATAATCTGAGTCTGTAAAACCCTTTACACTTAGCTCCTGACTCCCATAGCATATACGCATACTCTTGTAGCTTTCAAGTATCTCAATATTCCTTTCACTGCCTCCCAATGTTTCTTGCCTGGGTTTGACATGTATCGACTTACTACTCCCACTGCAAATGCAATTTCTGGGTGAGTAGCAATCATTGCATACATCAAACTACCCACTGCAGATGCATATGGAATCTTATCCATTTCATCCCGTTCTTCCTCAGACACAGGACAATCTTGTTTGCTAAGTTTCACATATGGTGGCAATGGAACACTCAGTGCCTTTCCCTTCTCCATATTGAAACGTTGCAAAACCTTGTCAATATACTCTGTTTGAGATAACCAAATCAACTTCTTTGATCTGTCTCTCTCAATGCGCATACCAAGTATATGACTTGCCTCACCCATGTCTTTCATGTCAAACGATTTTGCCATCTTTGACTTCAAATCTGAAATTTCTTCCAAGTACTTGCCAGCAATCAACATGTCATCCACATACAAAATAAGGATCAGCCAACTACCATCCTTAGCCTTCTTTGTATATAGACAGTGATCGAACTCACTATGTTTGTAGCCTTGAGAAAGCATAAACTTGTGGAATTTATGGTACCATGCCCTCGGTGTTTGTTTTAAGCCATAAAGACTCTTTAACAACTGGCATACCCAATCTTCCTTGCCTTTCTCAACAAACCCTTCTGGCTGCTGCATGTAAATTTCCACATCTAAATCACCATGCAAGAACGCTGTCTTGACATCCATTTGGTGAAACACCAAATCTAATATGGCAACCAATGCAAGAAAGCATCTCAATGTAGTCATCTTGACCACTGGAGAGAAGACTTCATCAAAGTCAATGCCTTGTTCTTGCTTAAAGCCCTTGGCAACAAGCCTTGCTTTGTACTTTGGCTGACTATCATGAGCGGTGATCTTATACCTGTAAACCCATTTACAAGGTAGAACCTTTTTGCCTTGTGGTAATTTGACTAGCTTCCATGTCTTGTTTTTATGCAGAGCTGTCATCTCTGACTGCATGGCCAATTGCCAATTCTTGGAGTCCTTCATTTGCACTGCTTCCTTGTAACATGAAGGCTCATTGCAATCAGTCAACATGACATAGTTCATAGATGGAACAAACCTATCAGGAGGTTTAGAATGATATTTGAATTCATTAAAGTGAACATCATTGCTGCGGACAACCTTTCTGGATTCGGGATCCCAAAGTCTGTACCCCATCTGACCAGAATTACCATAGCCTAGAAAGATGCACTTTCTACTCTTTGGCTCAAGTTTGTTCCTAAATTCCTTTGGAACGTGAGTATATGCCTCACAGCCAAAGACTCTGAGATGCTTGTATGAGGGCATTTTGCCTGACCATACCATCTCTGGCACTGAATCCTTCTGCAAAACCTTGCTAGGAGATCTATTTACAAGATGAACAGCTGTTGATACAGCTTTAGCCCAAAACCCATTTGGCAGCTGTGCATTAGACAACATACTTCTGACCTTCTCTTGTATGGTCCTATTCATCCTCTCAGCAACACCATTTTGAGGAGGATTGTAAGGAGCAGTAAGTTCACGTTTTATACCTTTTGACTCACAAAAGTCCTGAAAGGCCTTTGAAACATACTCTCCACCATTGTCAGTGCGTAAGAATTTAAGCTTCTTGCCACTCTGATTCTCCACAAGTGTCACAAACGTTTTGAAAACACTAAATGCTTCATCCTTGTGCTTGAGAAAGTAAACCCATACTTTCATCGAGTAATCATCTACAAAGGCGGGACTTGCTACAAGACTGATTCCTGTTTCCACCTTTTTACTTTTCTTTGGTCCTTCCCCTGACAACTAAGGCTATTCCTTTGCCTTTGTCCATTGTCTTTCTATTGGTTTCTTCAGTAAGCAAACTTCCTTCTACACCTGCTATGTTCAAACCATCTGGAGGTGCAGAATTACTCAAAGTTGTGCGAAAAGTGTCCCAACTTTCCGGCAATGTGATCAACAGGAACATAGCTCTAACAGGTTCATCAAACTTGACACCTTGAGCTGACAACTGACTATAGATTGTGTTGAATTCATTCAGATGATTGGACATAGGTGTCCCTTCTTTCATCTTCAAGTCAACAAGCTTCTTAAGCCAGTATACCTGTGAAGCTACACTCTGCTTCTCATAAAGATCACTCAGCTTTAACCATGCTTGATAAGCCAACATCTCGTCTGCTACATTGAAGTAAACGCTTTCTGCCAAAGTCAGCATAATGGTAGAAAGTGCCAATTCATCCATTTCGCTCCATTCATCTTCGTCCATATCTTCTGGTTTTATCCCCTTGAGCTTTATAGGCTTTATCTGCTTCTTTTGTACCAACACGTGCCAAATCTGCTTCTTCCACAATGGGAAATTGGTTCCATCCGGCTTCTTGATATTGTAAAGAGCAGTGTCCTGTGATCCAGCCATAGCTACGCTTCACAGTAGTTTACTTTCCTGGGAAACATTCGGCAGAGTTTCCCCTGTAAACTGACCTTTGAACCAATATCAACCTGTCAAATGAACCAAGAAAGCTTCAGATTCTGCAGAAATTTTGGCAGAGTCTCCTTTGTAAAATAGCTATGGTGTACTAAAAACAGACCAAAAAATAGCTCAAAAAACCACTGTCTCTCTAACACTGTAAGCTGTGGGTAAACCTGTCCTGCACCTGTACTGTCTCTGACTGTCCTGTCACTGTCCTGTAAGCATAGACTGTGACAATGCCTCAACGGCAGTAAAGCAAAGATGCAATCCCAACTGTCTAACTCATAGTCAATACATCCTAGCTGCCTATCTTAGGGTGCTCGAGGGATCGCTCCAAGACCTGTATCACCGAAAGGATCTCAACATTCGAGAATCCCCCAGCTCAATAAAACCTCACTCGACCCTCAACAAAGGCTGCAATAAATCTGACAGTACATAGACTTCCCACAAAGTCATACATCCACAAATTTCCCACTGTATGCTGTAACCGCTGCGGCGGTTGTTTGCTGCGTGACTCACAGCCAGCAAACCCTCAACAGACATACATCATCTCTGACAATACATCCCATGTGGAAGTACCTGCAATGTGAGGATGAAATCTAGAATATCAAGCAGCAAACACAAGGTACCTGATGAACTAGTGGATGTCGCCTACAGTCTGTGTGTAGATGCGCCCGTGTCGTATGTGACACGCCTCCAAGAACTGTGAGCCGTCCTTTGATGTGTAGACATCCACAAATCAACACTCCGGGAGTGTCGGTATCCTCAACACCTACAGTCGTAGGCCGAAAACCCCAAATTTGCAGAGTCGGATCTGCACCCGCTCAGACCACGTAGTCGAAAATGACCTGCACAGAACTTTGTCGAAGCCGAACGGTGGTCGAGATGACCTCAGAATGAAATTCTGACAACACCGAGCCCCTCACGCTCTCCCACGAGATTTGGGTCCGTGTCTTCGCCTGCGAATTTCACTCCAATCTGAGTTGGTGACTCTAGCCTCCTGCAGTGCTGCCCCGAGCCTCGATCTGAGCTCTGATACCAGTTGAAGGAGTACGAGCGGAAGTGCGACGCGAGAGAGAGTGCGAGAAGAAGATCACGACGATATGGTGAACTCGCTCTACTGTAATGTGTAGAGCATAGTGAGTTCTTATTAGGTTTTTACAAAAGAATATGTGTACATACCTGGCGGCCCGCCCACTTACCTGGGCGACCACATTGGGCTTTATACCCCAACAATTTAAAATCAAAAATCTAACATCACTTTTGGGCAGCTACTTGCATTGAACCCTAAATTAAGGAGGCAATGGTCAACCAATGTCAGTACAATGCTTCCCCGAGTAGGAGGAGATGTGCATGCAATACAGAATCTAGCCTTGAGGGTGGGGAGTCCGACTGATGTGCTTCCAGTGGTGGAAGTTTTTCTTGAAAGAAGAGGCATGTGCAAGACTATATTGATGGTGGTGTCTAGGTCTATGTGATCACAAAGTTTTCTATGAGGGATATTGGTATTAAATGTGTCGAGGACTAATGTGCAAATGAGGATGGCCAACCATGCCAAAGCTCGATGTTTAGGAGTGGCACAGGATGTGAAGGTAAAGATCATGGGAATTGAATGCTTAATTAAAGTTTTGTCATGAAAGCATGTGAAAATGCTTATCCAGTTATATTGGGAAGGCCATGGTTGCTGGCAATTGGGGCCAAGCAAGATTGGGAGAAGGGGGTATTTACCTTGCCGGATCGAGAGAATGGAGGGAAAATTTTCGTGGATCTGAAGACTAGGGAGAGCCGCTTTCATCCAGCAGCAGAGGGTGATAACAGCGATTGTAGCTTCAGTCTCCATCACACCCGGACCGTAGTGCTTTTACAAATTCTTAAGAACTTCAACAAAATCTATCTACGTAGGAATCCCTCCCCCTTTATGAGTCCTCCTTCTCTCTCTCTCTCTCTCTCTCTCTCTCTCTCTACTTGTCCATGTTTTCTTCTCCATTCATTCAATATTAAGATTAAATGTTCGTGTGTTAGCAGGTATGGGTGATGATGAGTTTCTTTCTTCTTTGTCACCCCAGCAGAGGTAGTGGTACGAGGATCATCATCGCTTTGGAGCACCATCACGTGTTCCTACTCCTTTAGCGTCTCCCTCTATTTTGGAGCATTCAGCATGATCCAAAGCTTTGGTGCCGACGAGACGATCTTCACACTCGTCTAGGCACCAACGCTCTAGTGGTGGTAGTGGTGGTTATTGTGGGGATGCCTCCACCGATGCCTGGACACTGCCTCATGTTCAACGAGGCTCTTTACCTTCCCCTTCTTTGCCCGCCCCCACACCAGCCACGGCATCGCCATCTATGCCACGTTTTGCACGGCTGACGGGCGTTCCTAGTAAGCTACACACCACTACCTACTCCTTCGGGAGTCACCCCAGTCGACACTCCTTGCTTCGGGGCATAGACTCCAGTGGAGACACGTGACGTTGTTGGGAAACAAGCAAACTGAAACACCTCTATATTGATGTCACCCAAGAGCGTTGAAAGAGAACTAAAAGACACCAAAAGCTTCGCAAAATCCTTTTGAAACACCACAAGTCCAATAGGAGTAGACCCTTGGGAATTTACTAGCCGTCGCCTACCCAAGAGACTATGTCACATAGGAGCAAAACCTTGCCAAAGCATGGATTTACAGCACACGCCGACCAATGCATATGAATACAAGAGCCTCTCCTTTCACATCAAACATCACAAACCCACAACTTCAACATCAATTCCACAATTCATAGATACATGCCCTCCGAATCTGTCTACACACAATTTGCCACTAGGCTGCCATAGCCATAACCCTATAGAGAACTAGTCGTAACCTGATGAGCACAACTCCAATTGGGGCACTTAAAATCTTGAGAGAAATCTTGAAAAATGACAGGAGAGAAATCTGAAGATGACTAAAATTGATTCCATACGCCCGCATGAGCAAAATTGACACGAACAGAGAGCTATCCCAGCACGACTACACGTAGAGAAGGCTAGTCGGGGCAAAAAACTGCATCCAAGAGCACCAAGGAGACAGAACGAGCTAAAACCTGCAAATTTCTGATCTTTGGCTTAGAGTTTTTTAGTTTGTACATGAGTTTTAGTTATATACAAGGATCACTTCAAAAAACTCACTCACGGGCACTTACAGTAGCCCGACAACTGTCACTAGACTAGCGACTTGCAGTGCATGTACATGTGCTTGCTAAAGCAAGCTAAAAAACCCACAAAAAGAAAGCCCATGCGCCCTTTTGACATTGGGCGTCATGTCCGTATGTACAAATTTACAAAAAACGGGGTGTCAAAAATGCGCCCAACATAGTTTGCCACACCGTAGCCTGCTAGATCATTCATGATCAGCAGCACAAAAGAGATCCTGTAAACCACATGAGGGAGTCTTCACCTCATCTTCATCATTAACCACCTGATCAAAAAATTCTTCAAAAGAAGGCTCATCCTCAATCACAGTCATCAACCTTGCAGTATACTTCTTCAACCTGTAGCCATTCACACGTGCTTTATGCGGGGTACCATCCAAGTCAGCAAGCTGATATGTGCCATTCAAAAACCTGTTTAAGACCAAGAAAGGACCTTGCCACTTGATTTGAAATTTCTTTTGAAAAGTGCTATCAAGCTTACTATTGTAACGAAGCACCATGTCACCCTTCTTGATGTCCTTGTTTTTTACCTTCTCATTTGCCTTTGCTTGATTCTTCTTCAAGACCTGCTCATAATGCTCAAAAGCTAACACCCTATCCAATTTTACACATTGCAAATATAAAAGTCTTTCCTTGAATGCATCCTTCGGCTCTTCTTCAAGCTTTAGCATCATCTTCAAGGATGGTATCTCCACCTCAATAGGAAGTAAAGCCTCTTTGCCAAAAACTAGATGGAAGGGAGAAAAACCAGTACCTGATTTGATGGCAGTCCTATAAGCCCATAGAGCACAAGGTAGCTCTAAATCCCAAGTCTTCACATTTTTTCTTGTCATCTTTGTAAGCATCCTTATGAGCTCTCCATTAAACCTTTCATTCATGCCATTGCATTGGGGATAATATGGAGTAGTAAACCTGCGATGCACATGAAGCTTTTCACATAGATAATCCACCAACTCTCCCCTGAAACCTGGACCCTTGTCAGAAAGCAACTCCAATGGCATGCCAAATTTGCAACAAATATCTTCATATATGAATAAGGAGACATATTTACTCGTGATGTGCTTAACAGCTTTGGCTTCGGCCCACCTGGATAGATAGTCAACAACAGTAAGTATGTAACATTTGCGTCTAGCTGTCATAGGTAGAGGACCTATTGCATCAATACCCCACTTCTCAAACACATCTTAAGCCACAATGGTGCCTCTAATTTCTGATTTGAGAACCCTATTTTCCATGCTTTGACACTCTTTACAAGACTTGCACCAATGATGAACATCACGTTGAACACTTGGCCACACATAACCCTCCTACAAGACTTTATGCAAAGTGATCTTTGCAGCAAAGTGACCACCACAAGAACCCTCATGATTCTCCTCTAAAATTTTGTAAATTTACTCTTTCCAAGGCACTTTTCTCATCACAAGATCAGCCCCCTTCATATACAAGGCATCACCAAGTAGCACATACCTTTTGGCACGACGTAGGAAGGCGTACTTTTTTGGCTTTTCCAACTTTGATGGAAGCATACCTGTTTGTAGAAACTCTTCCTCCCTCTCTAAAGCTTCCCTTCCCAAATAAAGATGAGAATCAGCCCTTATCACATACAATTGCCCAATTGAAGCTTGCGCTGCACCATGTGCTTCTTCATTTTGAGACCTGTCCACATGCCTTAAACTCCAAGCTTCAAAATGCTTAAGCAGATTCTTCACTTGAAAACACATATTTTTCAACCTTGGATTCTTACTTTGCCACACCCCAAGTACTTTCTTAACCACCAAAAGAGCATCACCTCTTACCCTCACATGACGGATGCCAAGCTCAAGGCAAAGGTTGAGACCTTTCTCCAAAGTAGCATACTCAGCTTCATTGTTGCTTTGTGCTGTAAGCTTCAAACTCCTTTTAGTTACCAGAGCACCTTGAGGATCATAAACTACCACACCTCCTGAAGCTTCACCATGCGCTTTCCTGTAAGAGCCATCAAAAAACAATAGATAGGCATTGTCTATGTCAGGAGCTTCCATGTGTTTCTTCTTCACTGCATCCTCTTTAAGAAGAAGAGGGCTTTCCTTATAGATAAGAAAATCAGCCAATGTAGCCCTTGTACTCTCCTCAACAAGAAAAGAGAATTGAAATTCCTGTAGCTCCACAATCCACTTCATGAGCCTCTTTGACAAAGTAGGGCTATTCACTAATTGAGGTAGAAGAGTGTAGCTAGTGAGGAATGTGAATAGTTTAGGGAGAAGGTAGTGCCTAAACCTTCTACATGCATAAATCACACTCACCATAATGAGCTCCACCTCAGTATAGCCTCTCTCCATCTCTAGCTTCACCCTGCTAGCACAATAGATAGGCTTCATGTAGTGAGAATTGTTACCTCGTTGAAGAAGCATAGCTCCAATAGCATCCTCACCTACTGATGGATTCACATAAAACTCCTTATTCCAATTAGGAGCTTGCATAGCAGGAAGAGAACCAAGAACCTCTTTGATACCTTGAAAAACCTCTTCACATTAATTTGTCCATTGTAGAGGATCCAACCTTGCTACTTGTTGTAGAGGATAAAGAAGTTGAGAGGACAAAGGAATGAACCTTGCCATATACTTCACCTTTTGAATAAAAGTAGAAAGTTGCTTTGTATCTTTAGGTGATGGGAGGAGCACCAAAGCCTTCACTTTGTCAGGATCCGCTTCAATCCCATTCTCTGAGATCATATGCCCCAAAAACTTCACTCTTGGTTGAGCAAGATGACACTTCCTTGGGTTGAGTTGACCTCCACTTTCATCATATTGCTTCAATGCCATCCCAAGCTTTGCACAATGATCCTTTCTAGAGCTATAAACACAAAAGTCATCAATAAGATCCTTCACAAACTTGCCAAGAAAGGGAGAGAACACCTTGTTGACGTGCTTTTGATACCACGCACAGCCATTCATAAGACCAAAAGGAAGTACACAATAACAAAAGCATCCCCATGGCGTGATAAATGTGGTCTTCTTTCGATCTTCCAAAGCCAAGGTGAGCTGAAAATATCCAGAGAATCCATTACATACGCTATACCTCTCATGCCCTGCAATAGAATCAAGTATTTCATCTATGAAAGGAAGAGGGTATGGATCCCTCTTCATGGCTACGTTTAGAGGCTTAAAATCAACACATATCCTCCACTTTCCATACTTCTTGGGTGTGACCACAACAGGACTCACCCATTCTGCAGTGCTCACAGGACATATGAAACCTGCTTCAAGAAGCTTGTCTACCTCTTCCTTTAAAGCATTAAGTTGTACCTGTCCCATTCTCCTTAGCTTTTGGCATACAGGCTAATCTCCTTCCTTGATTGGAATGTGGATTTCCTCTCCCTTAAAGCCTCTAATTTCCTCATACGAAGTGATGAATAAATGGGGAAATTGTTGTATCATATGTAGGTACTCACCCTTCTCATGACTAGTCAAGTCGGAAGACAACATACCTTGTATTAGCTCCTGTTTGACATTAGGTTGAACTTTGGGTTGCATCAGCTCTTCAATTTTCTCATAAGGACCAGAGATATCCTCATTCTCCATAAGGCCAAGAAATCTTTGTTTCTCATCATGCTCTTCTTCAAGAAACAAGGAGGAAACATCTAGATCACTATCGCTGCTATCTTCCACTTCACTGTCCTCATCCCCATTGTCTTCTTCTTCACTTGAGTACTCTTCTTCATCACTTTTCTCATCAAAATAAGCATCCAAACATTGCTTGCTAGCCATGTCAAACCTCTTCTTATCACCCCTTCTATTGTAATGCCATGCATCCATAGTAGGACATATATCAGGTAGCTCATTTAAAGACAAGACTCTCACTGACCCCCTTGTAGGCTCCTTCTTGATGGGATTGACTACGTGCTTCCATTGCCTCTTTAACTTGGCACACATCTCCATGAGTTGCCCAAAGGTAACATCAGCCTTTCTACCCACCAAATCAGCCCTTAAACTATAATTTGGTTGCCCTTCTCCCAAAGGAAAGTCGGATGCATTGTAATGTTTCCTGGGCTTTCTCTTCTTCTTCTCTTTACTTGTACCTGTTTCAACCTGTTTCCCTCTTTTATGGCTGGGACTTGCATCACTCATGTCATGATCTCTTGTAACCCTCTTACCGATAGGCATGACCATAGCTCCCAAATCATCCTCTTTCTTCTCCAAACGGATTATGCTTACCACTTTTGTTTTTCCCTTCTCTTCTGCTGCCAATCCACTTGGTCCTGCTTCCCCTTTAATCTCAATACCATAATCTTGAGTTCAAGAAGGAATTTGTGGAGGAAGAGGAAACATGTCGCCACCCATTCTCTTTGGCTTGTCACATTGAGGGCTTTTATGAACCCATTCACCACAATTGTAGCATTGAAACATATCCCCTCTTCCAGCCATGCCTCTTCCTCTACCACCTGTATAACCCTCATTGCTTCCATAACCACGTCCATATCCATACCTTTGACCTCTTCCACCTCCCATCATATGCACACTAAGATTCTTCATAAGACCTACCACCTCTTGCATCTCCTTGCGAAAGGCATTCACATCATGAGAAGCTTGTTGATCATAACCTGGCCCCCTGATGAGGACCCTTGGTTGCTCTACCGCTTTCACTTCAAGCTTTGGCTCCACATTGATTCCAAGTTGATGAAGACGCTCTGCTTTCTACTCTTTATTCTTTGCAATTTCAACTGCCTCCTCAAAGGTCCTTGGCTGCTTAAGCTCTACCTTCAAGCGTAGGTTACTCCTCAAGCTTGCAAGAAACCTGTCCTTCTTCAACATGGCTGGAGGAATTTCAGCCCCCAAAGATGTACACCACTTTGCCCATAACGCATTGAATGCCTTGACAAAGTCTTCTATGGTTTGGCCTTCATCTTGTACTAAGCCTTGAATAGACTGCCATACCTTTTGTGGGTCTTCCACCTGTTGAAAGTGTGTAAGGAAAGCATGCCTTACCATTTCATAAGTCATAACTTGAGGAGGTTGGGATGATTGTAGCTCCTTTTCATAGCCTTCCAACCATTCCCTAGCATCTCCCTTCAAACAGAAGTAGAAGATTCGTAGCACCAACGCTAGGTCTTGCTTGTCAGCAAGAAGGCAAGCAAACTCCATTCTCTCAATGAAAGCTTTGGAACTTTCATTTGATTTCCCACTAAAATCCAGAAAATTAAATGCCATGTCTTCAAAACCTGTAAGCTGAAGGTAACTTGAAGCGATTCCTCGGTGGCGGCACCAAAACACTGTTGGGAAACAAGCAAACTGAAACACCTCTATATTGATGTCATGCAAGAGCGTTGAAAGAGAACTAAAAGACACCAAAAGCTTCGCAAAATCCTTTTGAAACACCACAAGTCCAATAGGAGTAGACCCTTGGGAATTTACTAGCCGTAGCCCACCCAAGAGACTATGTCACATAGGAGCAAAACCCTGCCAAAGCATGGATTTACAGCACATGCCGACCAATGCATATGAAGACAAGAGCCTCTCCTTTCACATCAAACATCACAAACCCACAACTTCAACATCAATTCCACATTTCATAGATACATGCCCTCCGAATCTGTCTACACACAATTTGCCATTAGGCTGCCATAGCCATAACCCTGCAGAGAACTAGTCGTAACCTGATGAGCACAACTCCAATTGGGGCACTTTAAAGCTTGAGAGAAAGATTGAAAAATGACTGGCGAGAAATCTGAAGATGACTAAAATTGATTCCATACGCCCCCATGAGCAAAATTGACGCGAACAGAGAGCTGTCCCAGCACGACTACACGTAGAGAAGGCTAGTCGGGGCAAAAAACTGCATCCAAGAGCACCAAGGAGACAGAACGAGCTAAAAACTGAAAATTTCTGATCTTTTGCTGAAATTGTTTTAGTTTGTACATGAGTTTTAGTTATATACAAGGCTCACTTCAAAAAACTCACTCACGGGCACTTACAGTAGCCCGACAACTGTCACTAGACTAGCGACTTGCAGTGCATGTACATGTGCTTGCTAAAGCAAGCTGAAAAACCCACAAAAAGAAATCCCACATGCCCTTTTGACATCGGGTGGCATGTCCGTATGTACAAATTTACAAAAAACGGGGTGTCAGAAATGCGCCCAACATAGTCCATACCCCCATTGACACGCCGCTAGAGACCCCTACCACGACACCCAGGTTCACGTGTCAATGGCAAGAGGGCTTGCCTTACTCCTTTTACTTCAGTGGAGGCATCCATCTTGGATGATGAAGTCAAGAAGGTGATCTCGTGCATGCGCGGTCTTTCCTCTCAGGTGTTTAGACACTACATATTAAACACCTGAGTGAAGTACCAAGTGATGTAAAAGACAGATTCATCAGCATTCTGCATGACGAGTTTCCCGTTTCAACTCGGGATGACCACTTCAATGAAGACCTGATGAAGGTTCAAATGTGTGAATACTACAACCACAAGCGTTTTGAAGTGCAAAAAGCAATAAAGCATGGGTGAAACAGACCAGATTGGCTAGCTAAAGAAGATTGGAAGAATGCGAAGAAAGCAACACGCGAGAATCCTGACAAGTGGAAGCAACAAAAAGAGGGAGCCAAAGTGCAAGTAGAGGCAGCGAGCTCGCACCACTTGGGGAGCGGTGGGTGGGCATCATTTGAGGCCAATTTTGTAAGTGTTATTGCATTGTTCTTTAGGTTTGATAATTTAGGGTTTAGGGGTTTTTAAATTCGAACATAATGGATTCTTTGTATGTTTTGACAATGGTGGATGACAGGACGCGACCCCACACCGTATGAGCGCGAGTACGCAAGCAAGAAGGGCTTAAACGCCCTGATGGACATTCTAAGTTCTTGCGGCAGCATGGTTAGTTTTAGGGTTTACTCTTTTCTACTTGTTGTATTGTTTTGTAAATTATATGTTTATACTTACAAAAAGCTATCTTATTGTTTTCTTTTCAGAATCCGACAGATACGCCGCTTGGATGCGATGAGACGTTTGATTAGACGACTTCAGTCTAGCCGTAGCTAGGTAGCATTAGTTTTCCTTTTGTCATAGCATATGTATCATGAGATGACGTGTATACGTCTTTTTGTAACTATTGGAAAACCATGTATATTTTCTCAATAATGACAATGGTGTAGTAACTATTACATTTGCAAAGTTTAACAATCAAGTAATTTTGCCTATGATGTGTACAATTGTTATTGAGTTACTTTCATCAATTTTCTTTTGTCAGTTTTGTATCTTTATTCTGCAAACAATACTATGGATGATGGAGTTAATGGTTATATTGTCTTGTGGGTGACTACTTTGGGTCTATACCTAAGCTTGCAGTTTCTTTCAAAGGTGAATCCGGGCTTATCTTGAATTCATTTGTGTTTACTCTATTATTGAAACATTCAATATGGTTGATGGGTGGTAGGGAATTCAATGCCCTGCCACCAAAAAATGTTACTCCCAGGCGTCACTATGAACGTCGCTATATAAGGCTCTGCAGCGTCGCTATGAACGTTGCTATAAGTAGCCTGTAAGCGTCGCTATATGCATCACTATATAGGGACAGCCATAGAGACGCTCATAGCAACATTCTCGTCTTGACGCTGTTAGTGACGGTCTTAGCGATGTTGGGGAGTATAAAAACCCAATGTATTTTCGTCGTTGCTAACAGCGTCACAAGTGCACACAACCTCTTGTAGTGCTTGACACATCTCTATGTGAGGTCACTAATAATATCTCAGGACACTTAGGAAATATGGGATATTTTCTTCAAGATACCAAACTTCCAATAGTTTTTCCCACCTATAAAATTCATAAGCATAAATTTAGATGGATATTTGATGCCTCGAATGGGTATTTTTACTAAAGTTACTAAAGATATGACCCTTTGCCTTGACCTTGTACTTGTAGAATTTGAATTTATATGTGCTTTCAAGCAAAAAATCTGCTATTACTTTCTTCAAATACACTATAATCCTTTTTTATTAATAAAAACTTCATAGAAGTTACACTTAACTTCTCTAAATCGATTTTCCATCTTTTCACAACAGATATTACTCAATGCTATGAGAATATACCCCTAGAAGGTGAATTAAGACTGAAAGATGTTCTATCTCAGATGATTAAGCTGGCCTTAAAAATGCTAGGAAGAAGGGTTTCTTCCACATTTCTCTTTGTAGAAAACCTAGATGGTTTAAGAAAACACAATCATCTCATCCCTTACACTTTGATGAGGAGAAACTATGTATAAATATATCATGGGTCCTTAATAACTGCATTACTCTCTTAGGAGGATGGTGCTTGAACCAAAGCCTGGGCATTCCCATGGGCTTTTTTTGCTCACCTCTTATGTGTAGTCTATAGTTAGCCTTCTTTGAATACAAATGGTTTCTCAAAACCATGGGTGACAAAAGTAAGTTTCATAAACTTTCACTATTCAAGCATACTTATAGATATACGGATGACATACTAAGCTTCAACAATAGATCATTCTCGGAGGAAATCAATCATATTTATCCCGACTACTTAAAAATTGAACCAACCTATGGACAAGGGTTTACTACATCAAATGGATTCTTTTCCATTTCGGTACAATTCCTTAACTTTTCAATTTCTATTCATAAACCATGTGTAGGAGACTATCACCAAAGGTTTTCTTGGAAGAGAGACCTTTTGGATATCCCACCTATTGAATTCATAAAAAAGAATAGTAATAGACCCCACAAAGCTGCTCTTAGTACCTACATCAATCTCCTTTACTTGATAGTATACTCCTCTTCTAACTACTTCTTAGCATGGGAAGATATCAAGATACTTATACACAAATTTTTCCTTAATGGATTCAAAAGAAGAGACATAATTAAAAATCACACAATGGCTTGGCTTGCATTTTAACCACAATAACCGCATTTCTTAAATAAGGTAGTAGACCCATTCACAATGGGCCTACTATCGACCCATTGTGTATGGTTCCTGGGACAGGGAGGGTACACATACACATACACACGCACAAACGTGCGTGCACACACACACATGGATACTTATTTATCTAACATTTTTCTCTAATATCTATCAACTATAATTAAAAAAAAACCCTAGGCTAACTCACAAATGGCTTGGCATTATAAAACACCCAAAAAATAAATAATATTTTTTCCCCTACGGGCACCCTGCCATGCTAAAACTAGGGTTAGTAACATCCTACATGTGGACAACTAGCTAATCAAGAAAGGCAAGGGTATTGTGCATGTCTCCATCTTGACTACTCTTGGATACTCTCACCATAGGATGGTACCCCTAAGGAAGAAATTTAATAAGCCTAAATGTGAGCATAGACTCTCACGTTGTCAAGAAGTAGGCGGTTTTTCCAGGAAGGCACCGGGTCTCTTGCTGTGAGAGTTTGTGAGGAACCTCAAGGGTTATGAGAAACAGCTAAGATGTAGATAACATAGCTTCTAAATCTAAAGAAGAAATGTAGCCAAAGAAGCCGCTCACTTTTACACATGTGATGGAGAGAAGTCATGAAAGATAGTCAGAACAAAACAAAAATGAAAACATCGAGATTACGATCATATCGTATCATGGGTAGGATAAAAGGGTTAATGGATGAGTTAATGATATTTAATCTTTGTTGTCCAAATAAGCTACGGATTGCTCTTTGGAACTGTAGCTTTGTGCTTACTATAATGTATATGTTTTGTCTAGCGATTGGGATTAGTTGTGAGTAAAAATCCTCTTGATTCATAATAAAATAACCACATTCACATCAAAAGAGAAGTCATAGTCAATAATAGGTAGTATGATGGGATATGGTAAGAGAAGTATTTCGTTGAGCCTTTCAGGACCAAATAGAAACACTATGCGTTGCTGAAAGTGAATCTTTCGACTAATCCAAATGTTGACCCTAATAGATTGCACTGAATGGAATTGAAAGAAATTACCTCTATGTGGATTATGGTTATTCATCAATGATATACTTAGTATGTTCAAAGATAAAGGTGTGAAAGAAGTGAAAGGATAAGAAGAAGAGAGTTTCTCTCCCAAGCCCTATTGTTGCCCTTAGGCAATAAGGATACTGCGGGGAGAGAAATACCTGTAGCAAGGAGATTCTAGAGTTTGTGGAAGAGAATGAGAACCTTAAGAGAGAGAGGTGCTTGTGAAAGATGAAGATATGGTTACTAACCTTGTGCACATAAATGTTCCCGCAAGAAGGTTGTGCCCGTTACATTGACATGGTTGCTGCTTGAATACCTTCGAATGAAACAATTAGGACACAATAAGAGAGATGAAAGGAGGAGTAAAGATAGAATTAGAGATAGATCTAAGTGTGGTGGTGGTATTAAAGATAAATAATGAGAGATAGAGAAGGAGTTAAAGACAAGTATTGGACTAGATATGCAAATGAAAGAAAAACTAGCAACATATATCTTACATGAGAGCAATCGCCACCACCTTAATGGAGAGAGAAGATGAGGCAAGACTTCAGCCTTTCTTCAAGAGAAAGTGTGGCACTAAGAAGAGTGTGAAACTATGGAATTGAGCTATTCTCACTCACTCATAACTTGCCCCCAATGACGAGAAAGTTTTCCTTTTTATAGGTGAGGGAGCATTTTTGGTCATTGAGGCTCCATGTGGGTGCATGATGTATATGGGCCCCACCTAGGCATCTTCTGTGTGGCTCCAGCAGGGGGTCCCAACTTGTGTGTCTTGTCCTTCAAGGCATCTTTGAGGTGTCACATGCACATGCTTATGTCTTTTATCCTCCAAATATCTTATTTTATGGAAAAAGACCAAGATTACCTCTTTTCACTTGATTCACCTTTTTACCATCTCTTCTTGCAGTGTAGTTGTGAGAGGGTTTTTCACTCGTTTCCCTGTAACTTTTGACCTGTAACTCGGATTGACATGCTTCAAAAGGAAAAATTGTCCTACTAAAAGATCTTGACTTGTTTTTGGACTTTTCTCCACGCCCTAGCTACAAGAGGCTCTTCATATTAGCGATGCTCACACAGCGACGCTCATAGCAACGCCGGCTGGGGTAAAAAAATAACCGAGCGCGCCCAAAAACTCAGATCTCAGATCTGAGTTTTTCGGCGCCCTCAAGCAAGGAGCAGGTAACGCTCTCCCTCACTCTCTCTCTCTCTCTCTCTCTCTCTCTCTCTCTCTCTTTTTCTTCTCCACACACACACACACACACACACACACACGAGGAGAGGAAGGAGAGCCAGGTATGCTCCTTTCCTCTCCTCATTCTCATGTTCCCTTCCCCTCTTTCTCTCTCCCTCTCTCACACACACACATACACACACACACATAGTGTTTTTGAGAGAGAGAGAGAGAGAGAGTACAAACAAAAACAAAAACGCACACTCACATACATAAACAAAGAATGCACACACACATTGAGAGAGAAAAAGAGAGAGAGAGCATGCATAAACAAAAAACGCACGCATTGAGAGAGGAAAAGAGAGAGAGAGCATGCATAAACAAAAAACGCACGCATTGAGAGAGGAAAAGAGAGAGAGAACATGCATAAACAAAAAACGCACACATTGAGAGAGGAAAAGAGAGAGAAAACATGCATACGATCCAAAAAAACGCACACACATTGAGAGAGAAAGAGAGAGAAACTAATTTAACGTCGTAGGAAACTAATTAAAATTAAAAGACCTAAAGATCTAGCCGACGAGAAGTTGAACTGAAGACCTATTATTCAAGAGGGAAATGGCATAATCAATCTATCATACTTGGCATGGGTGATAGAAAGGTTATACCATTTATCTCTTTTTATTGGCACATACATCCACACACGCGCACACACACAAGAAGAAGAGAGTTATAACGTCGTAGGAAACTATCTTAAAAGACGTTAAAGATTAGGTTATATGTAGACTTACATTAAATTAGATTTAGGTTTATTTTTAACTAGATTTACATTTATTTAAGCTAGATTTAGATTTACGTTATATGAGATTAGATTTAGGTCTCCATAGACTGCGATGCCTGCATGAAGCGGGTGAAGAAAGCCCTCAATGGAATATAGGGTATTGTTGCCTTCACTCATGGTGGGCTCCGTCGATCCAAAAGTACTGGTGAAATGTCTTCAGAAGATAGGGAAGAAGGTGGATCTTCAGGGCGCCAAGAGTCACTACATCCCCGACACAATGACCATCTAGACAACCTCTAGTCATTAGACTTACGTTAAATTAGATTTAGCTTTATTTTTAGTTAGATTTACGTTTATTTAGATTTACGCTTATTTACGTTAGATCGAGTCCACGCAAGAATTACTTACGGTTTAGGGTTTAGAGTTAGACGAACAGTGAAAAGATCTACTGTGAAAAGATGTTAAGATGAAGTGAAGTGCTACAGCTAGAGAAGAGGCAAAGGGATTTTGTCCACTACATGCAGTATCATGTAGACGTGGGTGTGTAGATTTCTTGTACCCACAAATATAGGTATTGACCAATAAAGACGAGATTATAACCCGGTGGTTCTGATCTCCGTGCACCTCTAGACCGAGGTGTGCGGGGATTGGACATGACTAGAGAATGTGAGGTAAAGAGAGAGAGAGAGAGAGAGAGAGAGAGAGAGAGAGAGAGAGAGAGAGAGAGAGAGAGAGATAAGACGAAGAATGCCAATAGAATATTAAATTTGTTGTCCAGGTTATAAGTTTTTTATCCTCATTATGAGTAGCGACGAGGATGTGGGACCGTCCAACCGAAACACCTATCTCTCAACGAGGGTCTTATGTCCTTGTAATCAATGCAAGCATGCTGTGCGACGGACAAGACGTGTTTCTTTGCAGCACGTTCGCGAATTTGGCGAGTTCGATCCATCTATTATAGATCGAGTTGTTGCCAATTATAACTCGTCGGACTCTGACGCTGGCCAACAAGCAGCAATCTTGCAACCCAATAGACGTGTTCGCAGGCGCTTTGGTCAAGCAGCATATGTGAGGCCACAAGATGTAGCCTCTGACAGCTCGGGGGATGATCATGCAGAGCACATTCCCAACGAGGCAATGTTTGAGCCCGAGATTGATGAAATGATCGAGACGATCATGGATTCAGAAAGGCTTATCTATGATGATATGAAAAGTGAAGCCGATACGTCATTGTATAATGGAGCACGTATGTCTAGATTGAAAGCACTCCTGGTTCTTCTCAACATGCAGGCAAAGTTTGGATGGAGTGACACTAGCGTCACAACGCTTTTCAGGTGATCTATTACAGTTAGTTTACTTTAATAGAACTCTAAATGTATAATGATCTGATAGATTTTTACACGACTGTATCATATTTTTATGTTGTGTAGATTGCTGAAAGAGCACATACTACCAGCTGACAATGTGATGCCAGATTCCCGAGATGAAGCAAGAAAGATTTTGCGAAACTTGGGAATGGATTACAATTCTATCCACGCTTGTCCTAATGACTGCATTCTTTTCAGAGGGGAATACACAGACATGGAGAAGTGTCCGAAATGTGATTCCGAAAGATATCGAGTAGATCTCCACGGGACAAAAATTCCACAAAAGGTTTTGCGACATTTTCCTTTGCTTCCTCGCATCAAGCATTTCTTCGAATGTAAGTCCATGGCCGCCCTAGCATCATGGCATGAGGAGAATAAATCTTCGGATGGTGTGCTACGAATTCCTGCAGATTGCGCAGCCTGGAAACATATAGATGGAACATGGTCGGATTTTGCCAGGGAAGCTCGAAATTTGCGCTTAGGCCTGGCTATGGATGGCGTATATCCATTTGGTCAAAGATCAACATCTTACAGTGTATGGCCCGTTGTCATCGTCAACTACAACATTCCCCCGTGGTTGACTACGAAGAAGGGGCACCTATGGCTAAGCTTGATTGTGCCAGGGCGATATAAAGTGGGGAATATGGATGTGTATCTTCGTCCACTATTGGAAGAGCTACAACAATTGTGGATTGGCATAGAGGTGGTGGATATGAGCCGACACACAGGACGACGGATTGCTTTGATCAGAGGCATTCTAATGTGGACCATGCATGACTATCCCGGGCTAACAGAATGCTCAAGTGATCTATTGACACTCCTCACTCAGACACTGTAAATATTGTTTTTTCCCATAGTTGATCTATTATCATGTGTATACATGCAGGGCTTCAAACAAGCGGATATAGAGCATGTGTCACATGTGGACCTAGACTGAATGCACGTAGGGCACCCTCACTGAAGAAGCAAATCTACGAAGGTCATCAAGCGTATCTTCCAGAGAATCATGTGTTACGCGACGGCTTTTTGGGAAGAGAGCCACCAAGGATGTCTGCACAAGCATGGTTAGAGCAGAAGGAGATGTGCGATGACGGATTGCCTCCAGGGATGAAGAGACTATCTCTATGGTACGAGTTACCATACTGGCCCCGAATCATGATCAATCACTTGCTCGATCCAATGCACATATTCAAGAATGTGGGTAATCTACTATGGGACCATTTGACCGGCAAGAAAGATACTTTGGGAGCCAGAGTTGACCTTAGAAATGTGGATCGTACGGAGCAATATTGGCCGCAAACAGCGTCTGATGGATCGATAAAACTCCCTAAAGCACCATGGATTTTCACAGGAGCCCAAGAACGCAAAGTAAAAGAGGCCATTCGATCTTTGCGGACCCCCACTGGCGTAATGCACTCGCTCCGAACGTGTTTCACTAAAGAAGGAAAGCTTACCGGTTTGAAGTCACACGATTGGCATAAAATGTGTCAGGTACGTTCATAGTGGACTTTAATATCATTGCATAAAATGTGGACTTTAATATCATTGCTGCACATACTTTACAGTTTATTTTACCGGTTGCCATTGAGGGATGTTTGTCTCTCGACATCCGTAACACAATCTACAAACTTGCAAAGCTGGTGCAATGGATCTCACAAAAGGAGATCAACGTAGACTCCATACCATTCGCCAAACTAAATGCTGCGGAGCTTGTGTGCATGTTTGAGAAACATTTTCCTACTACAATGCTAACCATTCAGGTGCATCTTCTTGTTCACATAGTTGATGAGGTGGAAATAGCTGGCACAGTTCATTCCAGATGGATGTTCTTCTTAGAGCGTTTCATGAAAACGCTTAAGGGATATGTGCGTCAAAAGGCACGTCCGGAGGGTAGCATGGCAGAAGGTTGGTTGGTATCAGAGTCCCTAGTGTACATTGGAGAGTGGCTAGACGGATTTGATAAATCCCGGGACACGCTATGGCGAACCATAGATGATGAGCGCATATCTGGGATTGTCATGTGCAATCTCGGTGTTGAGAAGAAGATGACGGAAGATCTAGAGGCTAAAATCAACCGATTTTGCATGCTTCACAATCCAGTGATGCAAAAGTGGATTTCACAATATGAGGATGCAAAG
The DNA here is from genome assembly GCF_014529385.1 of Adiantum capillus-veneris. Taxonomy (NCBI): domain Eukaryota; kingdom Viridiplantae; phylum Streptophyta; class Polypodiopsida; order Polypodiales; family Pteridaceae; genus Adiantum; species Adiantum capillus-veneris. Next base: position 91,553,485 of record NC_140949.1, on the reverse strand, counting down.
CAAGAGCGACAAAGGGCACGAATCGAGTGGAGACGGGGAAGACGACCACCGATGCACTATCCAGCGGTTCTGGAGAGCCTACCAACCTTCATGAGCTTAAGATGGTTGCACAACCAATTGAAAAGCGCACAACAATGCGGTGACGAAGTGACTGAAGAAGAGTGGGAGTACTCTCGGGGTTGCGCGACCAAGGTAAGTTTGCAATGTACGACTAGCAAGTGACTTTATTTATAAACGTTTGAACGGCCACTCATAATCTTTGTTCGTTGTAGTATAAGTCATACACAGCAGCATGGTGTAAAGGTCGACATTTTAGGGTGGAACGAATCGACAAAAAGCGTTTTACTCAAGATTGTGGAATCATGGCAAAATTTGAACAGTCTAGTCGACGACGTTCCTCTGATGCAGATCCTGTGGTGGCGGAACTCACTTACTTCGGCACGCTGCAAGAGATTTTGAGGATCGATTACAGAGGATTTTTTGTCGACTTGTTCGACGTGCAATGGTTCAAGATAATCATGGAGGGTCGCAACGCTACTGTGCGTAGAGGAGAGTCTGGTTTTCTTGAGGTGGATTCTACTAAGAAATGGACTGACCTAAGAGACACTTTCGTACTACCCGAGCATTGTGAACAAGTAAGTATGTAAATAGTTAACATCCCCCTTTTACAAGTTATGTGCTTGAAAGCTCTCATGTAAGTTATGTGGCTCTGGCAGGTAGTATTTCATCCTACAAAGTCTACATCAAACTGGTGGTACGTCATAGAGGTGGCCCCTCGTAGTGCAAGGACGTATGAAGGCTACCATGTGCCAATCACAACGACATCAATGGAGGAGATCAGAGAAGATGCTCAATCAGAAGCCGCTGCGGTGGTGCCAGACGAGCATCAAGATGCTACTACTCTATATGGGGTGCATGCAGAGGAGCTACAAAATGAAACAGAGGATATGTGTTTAAACGGAGAGCTCTATATAGATATAGGAAGTTATGCTGAGTTATGCGAGGATGAGAGAGAGATCTCTTAAAGCCACAAATATTGTATTTGAACAATTTTGATCCGTGTTGTAAAAGCTCTGGCTCTCTAAGTACCTTCCATGGTGTATAACGCTCTTTTCTACTCGCGCTCACATCTTTTGATTGAAAATTCTGAGTTTTCGACTTGCCTCTTCTATCACTCGATTCATTGCGTCATTGTATTTATATGCGTCATTACGTCATTGTATTTAATGGTCTTTGCGTCATTGTCTACTCTATTCATTCAATATTAAGTTTAAATATTCATGTGTTTAATGCAGGTATGGATGATGAGGAGTTTCTTTCTTCTTTGTCACCGCAGCAGAGACAGTGGTACGTGGAGCGTCATCGCTCTGGCGCATCATCGCGCGTTCCTACACCATCCGCATCTCCCTCTCTTTCGGAGCATTCGGCGCGCTCCGAAGCTTTGGCGTCGACGAGACGAGCTTCACACTCGTCTAGACATCGGCGCTCTAGTGGTGGCGGTGGCGGTTGTTGTGGGGATTCCGCCACCGATGCCTCCACACCGCCTCGTGTTCGACGAGGCTCTTTACCCTCCCCTTCTTTGCCCGCCCCCACACCAGCCACAGCATCGCCATCTACGCCAGGTTTTGCACGGTTGACTGTTCCTAGAAGCTACACACCTCTACCTACTCCGCCAGGAGCCACCCCACTCGACACTCCTCGCTTCGGGGCCCAGACGCCGGTGGAGACACCTGACGTCCGTACCCCCATCGACACGCCGCTAGAGACCCCTGCCGGGACACCCAGGTTCACGCGTCACCGGCCAGAGGGCTTGCCTTACTCCGTCGACATCAGCGGCGGCATCATCATGGATGATGACGGCAAGAAGGTGATCTCGCGCATGCGTGGTCTTTGCTCTCAGCTGTTTAGACACTATATACTAAACAAATGGAGTGAAGTACCAAGTGATTTAAAAAACAGAGTCATCAGCATACTTCATGATGAGTTTCCCGTTCCAACACGGGATCAGCGCTTCAATGAAGACCTGATGAAGATTCGAATGCGCGAATACTGCAAACACAAGCGTTCCGAAGTGCAAAAAGCAATCAAGAATGGGTGGAATAGGCCAGATTGGCTGGCCAAAGAAGATTGGAAGAATGCGAAGAAAGCAGCGCGCGAGAATCCCGACAAGTGGAAGCAACAAAAGGATGCAGCCAGAGCGCGAGTAGAGGCAGGGAGCTCGCACCACTTGGGGAGCGGTGGATGGGCATCATTTGAGGCCGATTTTGTAAGTCTTTTCACATTGCTCTTTATGCATGTTCGATAGTTTAGGGTTTATGAGTTTTTTAGTTCTAACATAATGAGATCTTTGTATGTTTTGACAGTGGTCAATGACAGGACGTGATCCCACACCGTACGAGCGCGAGTACGCAGGCAGGAAGGGCTTAAACGCCCTGATGGACATTCTCAGTTCTCGCGGCGGCATGGTTAGTATTAGGGTTTACTCTTTTTTATTTTTTGTATTGTTTTATAAATGTCATTATATGTTTATACTTACTGAAAGCTGTCTTATTGTCTTTTTTTGCAGAATCCGACAGATACGCCGCTTGGACGCGATGAGACGTCTGACTAGACGACGTCAGTTTAGCCGTAGCTAGATAGCATTAGTTTAGGGTTTCTCATAGCTTATGTATCATGAGACGGATTTTATACGTCTTTTTGAACCATGTATATTATTACATTTGTCACCGCAGTTCCTTTTGCCAATCAATTCTTTATGCCTATGATGTTGTACAATTGTCATTATTACATTTGCCAATCAATTCATTTTGCCTATGATGTGTACAATTGTCAATTTTGCAAACAATGCGTCTTGTGGGTGACTATTTTGGGTCTATTATCTACCTTTGCACTTTTTTAAAAAGTGAATCAAGTACAATATGGTTGATGGGTGGCAGGGCATTCGATGCCCTGCCACCAAAAAAATATTCTCTCGGGCGTCGCTATAAACGTCGCTATTTATGGCTCTGTAGCGTCGCTATGAGCGTCGCTATAGTCTTCTGTGTAAACGTCGCTATAGGCGTCGCTATATAGCGACGCTCATAGCGACGCATATAGCGACGCCTATAGCGACGCTTATAGCGACGCTCTCGTAGCGACGCTCGTAGCGACGGTTTTAGCGACGCCGGGGGTTATAAAAACCCAATGTATTTCCGTCGCTAACAGCGTCACAAGAGCACACAACCTCTTGTAGTTCCGGCCTTAGGTCGAAATTTTCAAATTGGGATGGTCCAAGAAGATTTGGATATTCCTTTTCATAAAGTCTTCTAGTAGGCCCTTCCCTCTTGTATGTATCCAAGAAGGTATGCATTATTGAAGGGTTATATTATTAGATAAATGTGAAAAGAAGAAAATAATTTATATATGGTAGGGTATAGCTGAGATATTAGAAGAAATATAAAAATGCTTTTCCCCTAAACAAAAAGAGGCACAATCCTTGATACTTCTCTTGCAGTACTTTCTAATAGTAATGTACATTTATATTACTTTAAAGGTAATACTAAGGTATGGTAGAAAGCTTTTATTTATGCATATGATTATTATATGAAGTATACTTATGCATCAAAAAGTCACAAGATAAATCGTTTAATGCCCGTTCCCACTATATACGTGCCACAGCACGACATCCACCCCCTCTAAACCTGCACATCCTCCGGTATTTGCCATATTGTCTCTTTGTAAGATCAGCCCTCTTGTACATCTTCCTTGCTTTCTTCTTCACTGGATGATTCCAGAGCTTCATCTTCACTTTGATTTTCACCTATGTTTTGCTCTTTTTCCTCATCAACATCTTCTAGATCATTGTCTCCTCTTCTCTTAAACATTTTGATCCTTTTTCCTGCAATGGGAATCTTTACTTCTGTACCATCTAGTTCAGATAAGATGTAAGTAGCATTTTCATGCACATGCTTTACAACATACGGTCCAACCCATGTTTTTGAGAACTTACGCACGACTGTGTGCTGGTTATTAAGGCTACTATCATACACTAAAACCCAGTCACCTTTGTCAATTGCTTTGCTCCTGAGTCGATGTCGCTTATCAAAGTAGCCCTTGTTTTTCAACCTTGCATTTTTGAGTCGTTCTTTTGCAGCTTCAATGTCTTCAGGTCTTCTCTCTAGTTGCCTTATACGCAGTGCAAGGAGATCTTCCCTGCTAAGCCCCTCTTGCCAAGGTAGTACATTCCATGTGGGAATTGTATCTTCAATCGGCATCACTGGCTTTTGACCATACGTTAGCTCCGCAGGCATGTAGCCAGTTACTGAGCTATGTGTTGTACGATCAGCCCATAAAGCATATGGTAACAGTTTTGGCCACTCACCAACTCTTCCTTCACAAGCCTTGGCCAAATCTTTCATGATAGGAGGATGCCCTCTTTCACTCTTTCCATTGCCTTCAGGGTTGTAAGCTGTGGTAAGAGAAAGCTTGATTCCTAATCTGGTAAAGAACTCCCTTGATTCCTCATCATCCAGCTCACCTCTATCTGCAGTGATCTTTCCCACACAACCATAACGGCAAATCACCTCATCAAGAAGGAATTTGCACACATCTTCTGTGGTTTTAGCTCTTAATGCTCTTCCTTCAACCTGATAAGTTAGGTCCTCTCGTGCAAGAACCAAGTATCTCATCTCCCAGAGTCCTAAAGGCATTGTTAGTAGACCACAACCGATTTATAGTGCATGGCTAGTGGATATGTAGGGTGAAATCCATCACGATGTCGGACATTTGAATACATTTGATAAGTTACACATGACTCTATAAATTGAGATACATCTTTATACATACCCTTCCACCAGTATTTTTCTTTCAAGTTGGAGAAGGTTGCCCACACACCCCTGTGTCTAGCCCATAGACTCTCATGAAACTCTTGCATGAGCTTTACTTGAGTCTCTTTTTTACATATAACCCGTTGTGGTTTAGCACCCTTTTGTTTAGGATGCTTCCACAAGTAACCATCCCTCAAAAAGTACCCATATGATTTCTGCGTATCCTCCTAAATTCTTGTTCAGACCAATCATCCTATTTTGCTAGAGTACTCAAATAGCTTCCAATAAGAGCCAATCACCTTCATAAAGATCTTTCAAGAAAAATTCAAGTGTAGTAGTCATGTAGACATAGTTACCTTTGTGCCCACATCGTCTCCCTCATCAATCATCTGTGACTCATATTCATACCTTGCCCTTGATAGCATATCTGCCACTGTATTGTCTTTACCTTCAATGTGCTTGAACTCGGGATTTAAGGACTTAATGTAGGAAATCCACCGCAACATAGCAATGTTTGGCGTTGAGCAGCTTGTAATCATCCCAAGAAGTGGTAGACAATCTGTTTCTACAACCACACATACACCAATTAGGTACTCTTTCCCACTTTACAAGGCTGTAACCATACCCCATAACTCTCTCTTTATCTGTGGATAGTTTCTTTGGCGAGCACTTAGTACCTTTGCTCCAAATCTTACCACATACCTGTGTCCTTCTTTGTCATCTTGCCCTATTGCCCATCCAATCCCAGTAGAACTGGTGTCTACTGTCACAATTACTGGCCTTTGACACTCATAGTCTACCTTTCTCAAAGTCGTTGCTGACTAGAGAAACTCCTTTAGCTTTTTCATGGATTTTACATGTGCTTCTGTCCATTTAAACTTTTGATTCTTTCTAAGCAGCTGATAAAGAGGATCAGCTACATGTGCATAATGTGGAATCCAAATAACATAGAAGACACATGCTCCCAAAAACCTTCTAACCTCAGTGATGCTAGTGCATGTTTCTTTCATTCTTTGGATGGCATCTACCTTTGTTGTACAAGGTTTCCTACCATATGGCCCGCACATGTGCCCCACAATGAGCACTTCATTGACACCAAACATAGACTTTTTCCCTGACAATGTAAGATTCACTTCTTCCAGCCTAGACAAAATTTTATCACAATCATTTATGTGATTTACCACAAACCTTCGACATCCCTTGAGATCCAAAGCTTCATATTTGTCACTTTCTTCACATCCTTTGATAGGAAAATCATCAATGAAAGGCATTGTGATTTGAGGAACAAAGTCATGTAAGACCTTATTTATCCCATTCATCATATGTGCAACCGAGTTGGTTGTTCCCTGTGGCAAGGTACACATGCTTACCAAACCCAAAGGTGTCCTCATGGTTGTCAAGTCTCTGCTTTCGATTGCAAGCTGAAACTGATCATACCCTGAGTAGAGATCCCCCATGAGTAAATTGCCCTCCCTGCAAAAACGCCTCTGCAAACTCATCCACAATTGGACCTGTACCTACATTCTAATTGTCACCTTGTTCACTGGTTGCATATCTTGGATGAAGCGTAGAGAACCATTCTTCTTTGGAACTGTGAACCACCTATTTGAGTATGGAGCACAAGAAGGCTCCAAAATTCCCATTTTGATTTTCTCATTCAGTAGCTCTGCTAACTTTGGCAAATGAGCCTTTGGAACCGGAATAGGCCGCAGATTCCAAGGCACATGAGGTATTGTGAAAAGTACCATTGGAGCTACAACAGAAGGATCAACACATCCTATCTCATGTGGCTCAAATGCAAAAGCCTTACCATGCTTTGAAAGCATTTCTTTGAAGCACTTTGTCTCTTCCTGTGTTAGAAACTCCTCGCAACCAATCTGCAACTCTTGAAAAGACTCCTTTGTGAAGGTATGCCCAAGCTTTTTAGGATTCCTCAAACTTGGTTGTAAAGAAGACTGCTCAATCTTTTCCCTGTTGTTGGGTGATAAGGGTGAAGCTATTGGTTTCACCTTCTTTGCTACACTCTTGTATTTAGTTTCAACATGGACTTCTGGGCCAACAGTTTGGCTTTCTTTAACACTAGGTTGGTAATGCGACACTTTTATGTCCTATTAAGTGACCATTTTCCTTGAATTATGTCAAGAGTTTCAAAATGGATTTTGAGGTGCTATCGGTCTAGAAAGTTGTCTCATGAGCTGAAAAAAACTCGACATTTTTTTGGAATATCAATTCCATCTTTAACCTTGTCCTTGCACAACATTTCACAACCTAAACTCTGTGAAAAAACAGGTCCTGTTTTTGGCTTTTTTCAACTTTTTGCAACTATACCACTCTAGAATTCATGTTTGTGAGGTCTACAATGCTAGAGAACTATCTTTAGTAGTCCTCAACATGTCCTAATGCTTCTAGGGAGAAATAAATGTTAAAGTTGTAAGTTATGACCAAATTACAAAAATTATCAAATCCTGTTTTTTAGCCAATTTTGGCTCTTCTATGATTTTTTTGGTGACTTTCATGATATCCAAATGCAGTTTTGATTTTCTATGTCGCATATTGTAACATAAAGCTAATATTCCTTGAGTTTTGGGGAACCTAATACCCTATTTTGCATAGTAGACAACGATGGTTGATTTTTTCAATTATAAAAGAAAACGAAACATTCTAGTATATCAAGTATAGCTTTTTCAATATTGTTAGTTTCTTGTGACAACTACATGCATTGTGTAGGTAGTAACCATATCTAGTCATAAGGATCAAATTTGGATAGATATTGAATAGTTTATATGGGATTCTACAACTCATAATGTTGAACCCAGTTTTTTCATGTTTGCTGTATTTAGCACTTCATCTTTGTCCCCAAGATTCCCCTTGGTAAGAGATGTATTATTCTTTTGACATGCTCCATGGCTCCTTATGAACCTAAAGGACAATAGGGAACTAAGAAAACATTCATATATTATTTGTATTGAGTGTGGCTCTATAAACTTTGATAATAGGTTTGCAGAATGGTAAAAATTCAACTTTTTTGTACCTATTTCTTTTGGAAAAACAAAAAATAGTGAGTGAGAAGCAATCATATGTTCTGATCACCAATCCATTGAAGTTAACTAGGGAATTTATCTCAAGTCCTACAAAAATCCCTAATCTTATTTTTATGCAACAAAACGTAAGAAATGACTGTTTTGATGAAAATGTACTGGTCCATCAACTTTGGAGGCTTGGTGTGACCAAAAGATGAGAAATTTTACAAGTTTCTTATTTTTCACATGTGTAGTAGGCCTTGAACTATAACCTCATGAAAGGATTTTACAAAATGAGTGGACCTACTATGGTTTTGGAGGTTTTTTTCAAAACCCTGAAAGGACACTTTTATGTCCTGTTAGGTTACCAACCTAGTGTTAAAGGCTTCTATTACTTGATACATTTCCATAGAGCAAACTTCCACAACTTCATTTTCAAGATGCAAATTAGACCCCATTATAGCATCAAGCTCACCCATAGTATCGACAAGAGAAACTTGTTCACACAAATCCAAAACATTTTCAATAGGCTCTAGAAACCCACTCTTTTTCATGCCTATTTGTACATTATGCACATATTGCCTCTCACATCTCTTCAAATCTTCAAGTTTTGTAAAACATACTGATCCATTCCTTGTTACCAAGGAGCCCGTTGAAAAAGTTTCACCTATTTTTGAATCAGATGAGACCCTTTTTCTTTCTGTACCACTGCAATCTCGCTTTACAATGGTACTTGGCCAAAACCCATCATTTCTCTATGATCATGAAACTCTTTGCTCACCTTTGGTAGAGGATGTTCTCTGAGGTTGTCAAAATTTGCTTTCATGGTTTACACAAACTGTGAGAAATTGGACAGCTCATTTACCATCTTTTCTACGTATCCTAGCATATGTTGAACCATCATCCATTACCTTTGTTTCCATTCGAAGTCCCACAATGTAGGGTTGTCCAAGGATGAGATGATATGAAGATGTATCCTATACAAAGAATTTTTGGTCAATCTTTACATCACCTATTGTCACCTTCACACCTGGACATGCTGCATACAATTCACCGGATGAATTGTTTGCCACTTTTACCATCCAACCATGATCTGTGTCCATCGGAGACTCTTTGACATTATGTTTATTTTTGAACCATGGTCAATCAAGGCAAAAAATGGCTCTTCAAGATCACCTACCTTGACCAAAGTTTCTGTAGTAGCCCTTGCCCAGTGACTTCGTGAATAGTAGCTCCTAGGAATATCTTCAACTTCTTCATCATCATTTGAGAAATGCACTTGCTTCACTCTCCCACTATATTGGTAGCATCCTACCACAGCTCCATCATCCTCCTTATTTTGCAGCTACATCCCTTGTGTCTTCGAGGTTTCCCCTTCAACCTGTGGACGAGAAACTTCAGCAAGGGTTTGCCTCTTCCTCTTGATGATGTCAATGATATCCTCATGGAATTCACGCTTTGCAATGCCAAGAACATATCCTAGAGTAAACTCAATCTTGCTATTTAAGATCCTTTCCTCCAAGACTTTCTTTAAATCTGTAGCAACAACAATATCAGATTGTAGTTTATAAGTTGGGCCTTTTGTTTTACCTTTTGCTGGCTCTTTCTTCTTTCTTGTTCTAGACTCCTCCATGAGTACTTCAGGTGGAGACGCTCCTTGTGTTGAGGGTGTTTGGGAAGGCATTGAGTCGCTTCTTTCCCCACTTCTGGAAGCTCTTTTTGATGGTCCTTCATCAGCATTCTCACGTCTACGCTTCTCTTCTACAATCGCCTCATTTTGTTGGCATTTTGTAATGTAGGCATGCACTGACAATGAGTCCGCTGGATCATTGCATCCTGTTTCTAGACGTATGCAATCACCTGCTTCATGTAGAATCTCTTTTGTAAGATTTCTCTTTTTAGCTAATTGCATGACATTTGGCCAAATTTGACCATGATGGTCACTCACCTCTTCATCAGTTAGATGCTCAATTTTTACTCCATAAGTAGCTGCCTCAACTGAAGAGGTGGCATGGTTAGTTGCCATATCTTCAACTAAGGTTTGCATTCCCTCCTTCCCAAAGTTAGTTCTCAAGGGTAGACCTATCTCTCTTAAGTGGATTTGACCATCCTTAAAAAAGACAACGTCTTTTGACAAAGCATCACGAAAATCATCACAATTTCTTCTTGCATGGTCTGTACTATCACACCAAATACATCTATTAACAAACCCTTCTTTGGGCTGTTGTCTTTGCCTAGGAAGTGGCCCTGATGGTTGGCCTTTTTCTTCAAGATTTGCAAGCTTCACCTTCAAGTCACGCATTCCCTTCACAAGCTCATCTAACATGGACTCATCAAACTTAGGAGTGATAAAAGTAGGCTTTACCATTTTGTTAGAAGTTGAGGTGGAAGGACTTGTAGTGTTTACTACCATCTTGTCCCTTCTTCTTTGTCGTTTGGCAAGCAGTGAGACAGCACCTTCAACCTCATTCCAGCCGGTCTTTAGTCCTTGCTCAGCATCTTTATCTTCAAGAAGAAGCTCCAAATTTTCTTGAAACTCTTTACCTGCAGCTTGTAAGAAAAGATCTGTCTTCTCTACATCTAGTGTGGCCCTTTCTGTCCTGGTGAGTTGTGCATAGTGCCGCTAAAATTCCGTAAGTAGCTCTGTTACTGATAGTCCTTGCTTTGGCTTGACTACCCATTCTAAGAATGTCCTTTTGGTCACTCTCTCAGAGTCCTCCATGAAATATTCCTCCTTTAAAGCTACTTTGAGTTCTTCCCAATTTCTCCCAGGCCCATCTTTAATTCCCCTAACATGTTCTCTAATTTCGGGGCAACAACTAGCTCAAAGCTTTGAATCATCTCACCTTCTGACATGCGATGCAGCTCCATCTCCTTCACATACTCGCGTAAGTACTTGGTTACATCTTTGCCATTGAATTGATCCATTCTGTTGACGACTATTTGTATGGCCTTCGTTGCTAAAATCTCCCCTCTTTCAGTGGCATGTTGTTGCTGCATAAACATTGCAAATGCTTGAAACATTTGCATTGTTGTTGGGTAAAAATGCATACCCTGTTGCTCAACATGATCACCCATGGTTACCAACAAACTCTCACCCTGGAAGTTTCACGTCGGGTTCACCAAAAATATGTCAAGAAGTAGGCGGTCTTGCCAGGAAGGCATCGGGCCTCTTGCTATGAGAGTTTGTGAGGAACCTCAAGGGTTATGAGAAAGAGCTAAGATGTAGATAACATAGCTTCTAAATCTAAAGAAGAAATGTAGCCAAAGAAGCCGCTCACTTTTACACACGTGATGGAGAGAAGTCATGAAAGATAGTCAGAACAAAACCAAAAATGAAAACATCGATATTAAGATCATATCGTATCATGGGTAGGATAAAAGGGTTAATGGATGAGTTAATGATATTTAATCTTTGTTGTCCAAATAAGCTACGGATTGCTCTTTGGAACTGTAGCTTTGTGCTTACTATAATGTATATATTTTGTCTATCGATTGGGATTAGTTGTGAGTAAAAATCCTCTTGATTCATAATAAAATAACCACATTCACATCAAAAGAGAAGTCATAGTCAATAACAGGTAGTATGATGGGATCTGGTGAGAGAAGTATTTCGTTGAGCCTTTCAGGACCAAATAGAAACACTATGCGTTGCTGAAAGTGAATCTTTCGACTAATCCAAATGTTGACCCTAATAGACTGCACTGAATGGAATTGAAAGAAATTACCTCTATGTGGATTATGGTTATTCATCAATGATATACTTAGTATGTTCAAAGATAAAGGTGTGAAAGAAGTGAAAGGATAAGAAGAAGAGAGTTTCTCTCCCAAGCCCTATTGTTGCCCTTAGGCAATAAGGATACTGCGGGGAGAGAAATACCTGTAGCAAGGAGATTCTAGAGTTTGTGGAAGAGAATGAGAACCTTAAGAGAGAGAGGTGCTTGTGAAAGATGAAGATATGGTTACTAACCTTGTGCACATAAATGTTCCCGCAAGAAGGTTGTGCCCGTTACATTGACATGGTTGCTGCTTGAATACCTTCGAATGAAACAATTAGGACACAATAAGAGAGATGAAAGGAGGAGTAAAGATAGAATTAGAGATAGATCTAAGTGTGGTGGTGGTATTAAAGATAAATAATGAGAGATACAGAAGGAGTTAAAGAGAGAAGTATTGGACTAGATATGCAAATGAAAAAAAAACTAGCAACATATATCTTATATGAGAGAGAGGATGAGGCAAGACTTCAGCGTTTCTTCAAGAGAAAGTGTGGCACTAAGATGAGTGTGACACTATGGAATTGAGCTATTCTCACTCACTCATAACTTGCCTCCAATGAAGAGAAAGCTTTCCTTTTTATAGGTGAGGGAGCCATGTTTTACATAATCACTTGATTAGGCTAAAGAGTTAGGCCAAATCAAATGTTCTTTAAATATTTCTTTAAATGGGCTATATTAGGACTCAAAATATCATGAAATTCAGCATTTTTGGTCATTGAGGCTCCATGTGGGTGCATGATGTATATGGCCCCCACCTAGGCATCTTCTGTGTGGCTCCAGCAGGGGGTCCCAACTTGTGTGTCTTGTCCTTCAAGGCATCTTTGAGGTGTCACATGCACATGCTTATGTCTTTTATCCTCCAAATATCTTATTTTATGGAAAAAGACCAAGATTACCTCTTTTCACTTGATTCACCTATTTACCATCTCTTCTTGCAGTGTAGTTGTGAGAGGGTTTTTCACTGGTTTCCCTGTAACTTTTGACCTGTAACTTGGATTGACATGCTTCAAAAGGAAAAATTGGCCTAATAAAAGAGCTTGACTTGGTTTTGGACTTTTCTTCATGCCGTTAGGTCGGAATTTTCAAATTGGGATGGTCCAAGAAGCTTTGGACCTTCCTTTTCATAAAGTCTTCTAGTAGGCCCTTCCCTGTTGTATGTATCCAAGAAGGTATACATTATTGAAGGGTTATATTATTAGATAAATGTGAAAAGAAAAAAATAATTTATATATGGTAGGGTATAGCTGAGATATTAAAAGAAATATACAAATGCTTTTCCCCTAGACAAAAAGAGGCACAATCCTTGATACTTCTCTTGCAGTACTTTCTAATAGTAATGTACATTTATATTACTTCAAAGGTAATACTAAGATATGGTAGAAAGCTTTTATTTATGCATATGAGTATTATATGAAGTATACTTATGCATCAAAAAGGCACAAGATAAATCATTTAATGCCCGTTCCCACTATATATGTGCCACAACATGACAACGTGTAACGAGGCCTGTTTCACGCCATGTCTGTTAGCCTTAGTCTCTCCTACCTGCCGTGTTTATGGAACGTAGGAGGCTATATACACCATGAACTAGGCCCATCGGAGGCGGATACATTTGGTTCCTTGATGAGAGTGGCACCATGCCAAATCTAGCTTAGAATGATGGAGGATACTGCTCACTACACACCATGATTATTCAAGATTGACTTGCTTCTATTTAAGCATACGAGGGTGCATTTTGCCTCTCACTTAGCCTTGAGTGTGTTTGATAGTGTGAGAGTTTGAAAGAGAGGACTGTGTGCATTGTTGTTTGCTGTGGTGGTATGAGCTTACAGTGCAGCGCACATAGGTTTGTACTTGACTTAAATTCATTCTTATACTGTAATATGGTAATCTCTCTATGAAATGGTGATTTTGAGGTGATGTAAGCACCTCTCCTTGTACCTCATTAAGACACATTGATGGAACATTTGTGGTAACTGCTTGACAGTTTGGTAAAATAGTCTTGGTAAGGCCCACATATTAGCTAAGAATAGCATGTGAATGGGTATAACATCACCTTATAAAAGCGGTTGAGAGTAATTTTTGATGGCGTTAATAAAGATTTGAAGGTGACTGGCACAGTCTTGTGATGGCTATCTTTGGCTCTGTATATGTATTATAGCACTTGGAGTGGTTGATTATTAGGATGTATAGGATGATTCAACAACGCATGGGATGGTTCCTTGCACAAAAAAGGTGCTAGGTTGGAGGAAAAACTAGGTGTAGGGTTGTTCTGTTCCAACCTCGCTTTTTGACATTACTATGCACTTTGGTCTGTATTGCATTATAGCTTGGTATTACCCTGCATAAATGAAACTCGTTGCAGATTCTAAGTTATACTTGGCACCCTTCTTACCCTAATGAAGGAACCACACATGGAGGGGTATGTGTTTCACTACTCTTGAATGGTATGTTCTACCATGATTTGTCTGTACTCTAGATGGTGGTGTAGCCAAAGTATGTTGACCATAGAAGATGGCATGTGCAGGCTAATAGAAGCATGGAAAAGGGCTAGAGTAGCTATGAATATCATGGCCTGAGTGGGTGTCAAGATATAGACACATAGTGCTCAATTTGTGGAGACTATCCGTCTTTTTAGATTGCAGATCAGAGCTACGGATTGCTGTTTATGGCCAGTTGAAGTTTTGCCGGGGCTAGGTTGGTGCCCACCTGACCACATGGGGAGTCGTGCCCTTTGGTGTTTTTTGGGTTTTGAAAGAGTACAAGAAGGTTCTATGTAGTGTATGGAGCTAACACGAACTGATTGCTCGTCAAACGGAGCGCGGAGAGGAAAGTTGTAGTAATCAGAAAGATAGGGTGCAATTGCTCAGATTTGATTGCAGATAAAAGTTCACATTTTGGCAGCCTCGGTTCGGGGTCTTGAGGAGTCTTAAGGTGCAGCAAGGATGGATGGGTTCGGAGTCAGTCAAGTGAGTTTGTGACCAAGTTTTTTGGCTCGACAATAGGATCGACGGGTGGCAATTGGCAGGCAGGCAGTGCAAGTTGGGAAGCAAGAAGGGTTTTGTTAAAGCTTTTAGGAGGGTTTTATAAAAGTTGAATTTTTTCAAAGGCTGGGTGATCCACAGGCTGGCACGTGGCAGTCACTTGAACACACATGGGTTTTGCTATTGCCGGATGATGGGATACAACGGCCAGGGGCGTGAGCCCTTTGTCATGGGTGAAGGGAAGGAGAAAGCTCCCCTTGAGTGCAGTGATGATGTGCAACAGTGGGGCGCTATGTGTAGTGGCAGGCGGCCCTGCAGGGACATCGGCCCTTGTTTTGGCCTCTAGCTGTAGCACAGTGGGCGTGCTAGTTGTTGGTGCTGGTTGGTGGCATATTGTAGTGACGTGGCACCGCGTCCGCAAGGACCAATTCCTGCGCCTTACAAGGGCGACCCCATTTTTTGAAGGGAGCACTCACCCCTCCACTAGTGATATCGCTAGTGGTGAGGGGAAGGGCTAGATCTCGCGACAGCAATGGAGTTGGGAGAGAGCAAGAGAGATAACCCAAAGGGTTAGAACCCAATGTACATTCTAAGGGCGGGCCAAAAGGGTGAGTTCAAATGGTGAGTAGAGCTGGCAGAAGACAAGGTGAGGTGTCCTCCCATGAAAGCAAAGAACTACACAAGCATACCAAGTGTAAGCAATGCACCAAATACCAATGTGAACTCAAAGTTGAATGCACGAGCAGTTTAGGCCCCCATTTGTTTCTTTTTTTTAGTTAAGTCATGCCTATAAAAGAGGCTGCACATGAACATTGAAGGGCTTTTTTGCTAGAGAGAGTTGTTGAAGACCTGCAAGCTTGTGTATCGGAAGCTTGTCATTGGAGCTGTAGACTTAGTTGTATTATCTCCCTATGCAATAATACTAAGTGTTGCTTATCCCCATTCCCCCCCTTTTGGCTGTCCACCCCACTGAGGATTGCTCGTTGGTTTTGATCAAAGAAAGTTATTTCCATCAAGGAGAGATGGCAACGAGCACTTATGGACCACTTTTCACCAGAGAAGAAGATCCGGAATAGTGGATGGATGATTTCGAGTTGTATATGCTATCACTGTATATGCAAAATGAAGATAGAAAAATGCAAACGATTTTGCTACTGATGCAGGGAGCAAAGACATGGTTCTATGCCTTGGAAGGAGAGAAATACTTATGTGGCCCATGTTACGGGCCCCTTTTTGGCATGATTTCGGTAAAGAGGTGTGCCCTGTCGATCTGGACACGAGGTTGAAGAATTTGAAGCAAGATGTGAATGAGGAGTTTGGTGTTTTCCTCGGCCGTTTTGAAGAATGCTGGAGGGACTTTGCAGTTGCCATGCACTTGGCTAATGGTGGTGTGTACTTTAAATTGGAAAAAAAATATGGCTTGTTTGCATCCCAAAGTTCGTAAAAAGGTGGTTTTTGAGGGCCTAGAGAATGACAACGGGGTTGTTGCTGTTGCACGGGCAAAGAACCGAAAAATTAAAAAGAAGATTGATCAAGGTGCATTGGGATACGAAGTGATGGTTTCCAATCCGACCTCAAGTCTGAGGGAAGAAGTTCAAGTGGAGAATCAGTTTAATCGAGGGGTAGCAACCGTTCCTCAACAATGGATACGTATAGTTCAAGATTTTTATGAGAAAATTCAAGAGTTGCGTTTAAGTGTTATGGACAGGGGCCAGGCAAGGACAGGAAGTGGCAGAGCTAACGCAATTGCCTGATAGATGCTACAATTGCGGAGAGGAGGGCCACTATGCTCTAGATTGTCCTCACCCGCGGAGGGAAAGGGGAGGTATGTGTCCTTTGTTTGGTCAAGGTAGGGATTAGGCGCAATTTAATGGTTAGAGGGAGCAGCAAGTAGTGAAAAAAAAAATACAAGCAGCTGTGTCAGTTAATGATGAAGTGCAAAGGGTTAATATTATTGGTGTTGATAGGCAGGAGGTTGATATTATGGCTAATAAAAGAGCAAGAGGCGAAAGAGAGACCGAGATGAAACGTGAAACTAGAGCAAAGAAGGGTAAAGAGAAAGTGAACGAAGGTCAAGAGCAGCTAGAGCCAAGCAAGAGAAGACAAAGATGAAGAATTACACAAAAGGATTTTCAATTGGGGCGCGGTAATCGTGAATACGATCTAGTAAGAGATGTTTAAAATAAAAAAGATAACATTAATTTTGGGTAGCTACTTGCATTAAACCCCAAATTAAGGATAAAATGGTCAACCAATGTCAGTACAATGCTTCCCCAAGTAGGAGGAGATGTGCATGCAATACAGAATCTAGCCTTGAGGGTGGGGAGTCCGACTGATGTGCTTCCAGTGGTGGAAGTTTTTCTTGAAAGAAAAGGCATGTGCAAGACTATATTGATGGTGGTGTCTAGATCTATGTGATCACAGAGTTTTCTATGAGGGATATTGGTATTAAATGTGTCGAGGACCAATGTGCAAATGAGGATGGCCAACCATGCCAAAGCTCGGTGTTTAGGAGTGGCACAGGATGTGAAGGTAAAGATCATGGGAATTGAATGCTTAATTGAAGTTTTGTCATGAAAGCATGTGAAAATGCTTATCTAGTTATATTGGGAAGGCCATGGTTGCTGGCAATTGGGGCCAAGCAAGATTGGGAGAAGGGGTATTTACCTTGCCGGATCGAGAGAATGGAGGGAAAATTTTGGTGGATCTGAAGACTAGGGAGAGCCGCTTTCATCCAGCAGCCGGGGGTGATAACAGGGATTCTAGCACCAATTACGAGTATGAAACCGAGTCGACTTATGATGAAGGGTCCACAGTGTTGAAGAGGAAGAGAGCGATGAAGACTTATTGAAGCTGGATACAGATTTGTTTTGAGTCACCGTAGATTCTACCAGTGCAAGTAAAGGTATGCAAGCTCCCATCTATAGTCTGAAGGTTAAAGAGGTGGAAGATATGATAGGTACATATTTAACCAAGCAGGAAAAGGAAGGCTATATGGAATTATGTGCATCCTATCCCAATTTATTTGCGACGGAGTATAAAGATTTGAGAGGAGATGAAGGAGTGGAGCATCGGATCCTACTTAAAGACGGATATAGGCCAAGATCACAGAATCTAAGGAGGTTGGGGGATATTCAAAAGGAGGTTCTATGGCAAAAGATCAACAAATTGCTTGAGGTAGGTATTATCTATCCAACAAAAAAGTCTGAGTGGGTTTTACCTGTTGTCATTACTCCAAAGAAGAATGGAAAATGGCGGTTATGTGTTGACTATAATTCCTTGAATGCTTCAACCAAGCGAAATCACTACCCCTTGCCATTTCAGGATGAGATTTTAAACCAGGTTGCTAGATACCAGCGCTATTCTATCATGGATGGTTTTCTAGGGTATTTTCAGATTGGAAATGCTTTGGAGGATCAGTTGAAGACTTAATTCATCTCTCCATGGGGGTGCTTTGCTTACTGCAGGATGCCTTTTGGACTATGAATGCATATGCTACATTTCAAGACTGGATGAACAAAGTGTTCGGACCATACTTGGGTAAGTTCATCTTATAGTTCCAGGGCGTAACACTTGTCCAAGATGAAGGTGTGCTTTCAAAGGCTAGATGAAGAAGGAGGGCAATTGAACCCAAAGAAGTGCAAATTGGCACAACCAAGGGCTCAACTGTTGTGTCATGTGGTATCATAGAATGGAATAGAAGCAGAGAAGGTGAAGGCATTGGTTCTCATGGAGCCTCCCACCAGTGCGACAAGGTTTGCATCGTTTGTGCATAAGTTAAGTAGTTGTCCCATTTTTTTTGGATGTTGTCTTAGTATGTTTATCCTCTTCAGAAAAGGGCCCAATAGGTGCACGGATTTCAATGGGATGATGAAGCTCAAAAAGCATTTGACAAAGTGAAAGGTATTCTATGTCAGATACCTACAGTGTGCCCTCCCAACCAAGAGGATGACTTCTATATAGCTATGATGATGGGTACAATGGCTATTGGAGCAGTGTTGTTGCAGAAGGTGGGGAGAATTTATAAGCCTATTTACTTCAAAATCAGGGTATTTAGCCTAAGAGAGATTACTTATATGGAAGCGAAACAGTGGGTGATGGATTTAGTCTTTGCCTACAGGAAGTTCAAAGTTTATTTGATCGTTCGTAAATTTTAAGTGTTGACGGCTAACAATCTTTTGCCTGAAGTGGTGCTACACTTGAAGCCAGGGAAGCGAATCATGAAATGGGTGATAGAGCTTCAGGAGTTTGAGTTCCAGTTCAAAGTAGATCACACGAGTCGGTCTCATTTGGCGGATATCCTAGTCAACAAAGAGGTTGAATTACCAATTTATCCAAGGGTCGTGCGAGAAGAGGACAAGGAAGGGGCCTTCACTATGTGGTTTGATGGCACTTACAAAAGGGTAACACAAAAAGCAGGTGGAGGTGTGGTCACTCAAGATCCACACGGCATAATCATTTTTTCCAAAGCTTACGACTTGGAAGAGGTGCATAGCAACAATGAGGCAGAGCATATTACTTTACATCGGGATCTAAAGCAGTGTATTGAATTTGGCATATCAAGGTTAGTAGTGAAAGGTGATGCTCTGTTGGTTATCAACCAACTTTTGGGCCAATGGCAAGGAAAGATGGATTCTCTCAAGAATTGGTTTTTCTCTATAAAGGAGCCGTTGGACGGATATGCCGCGACGGACGTCAGCACAGCGAGAACTTCTGTAAGTCCCAATATTTACAAGGTGAAAAATCAGGTTTTCCTCAATGAATGAATAATTACAAAAAATAACAATCTTCCAAGTAGTTAGTTGCCGTGGGGTGTGTCCAAATTCTAACAGAAGCTGTTAAAGGTTTTTGAAGAGGTGCACTTCAAACACATGAGAAGGGAACAAAACTAGGAGGCAGATTCGTTGGCTAGCAGTCATGTTTAAACTCATGTGTGCAGTTTGTATGTGGCACCGGCTACTTATGCAGGTAGAGAAACTTTAAAAGACATTAAGGTTTCTTGAGTACATGTCAATGTTTGAAGGGGCTTTCCAAGCTACAAAAGAGGAGAATTGTCCAAAGAGCTCGAAAGTTCACTCTGATAGGTGAAGATCTTATGATGCACGCTTGAGATAGGATGCTACATCGAATCATTTACAAGGAGGGGATTGGTATGGTATTGGACCAAGGCCACGAAGAGAGCGGACATCAAGGTAAGGATCAAGCCTTGTTTCCTATTTTAAGAAGTGGGTTTTGGTGGCCTTCTATTGTGCGGGATGTGCACTATTGGTGCAAGACGTGCCATTGGTGCCAAGTCATGTGTGAAAGACGACTGGTAGTAGCAAGGGGCTATCATAGCACATGATGCTTTTGAAAAGTGGGGTTTGGATGCTATTGGTCCATTGCCCAAGTCTGTCAGCGGTAAAAAGTATTTTGTGGTGTCCATAGACTACCTCACCAGGTGGGTTGAGGCTAAAGTGGTAAAAGAGGTGAATGCACATTCTGTTGCCCATATTTTTTTTGATTGCATATGTTGTCATTTTGGAGTACCTTGGGTGCTTATATCTGATCAAGGACAAGGATTCAAAAGTAAGTTGGTGCGTGTACTAGTAGAAGTTGTGTATTCTACATCGATTTTCATCTCCATACCATCCATAGTACAATGGTTTGGTGGAAGGTGCCAATGGACAGATAGTTAAGATTCTTACTAAGTACATCTACCAGCAGGTTGAACAATGGGAATCTAACCTTGACAAATTTTTGTGGGCTTACAAAACTTTGTACAAGGTGGCTACCAATTTTACCTCTTATGATTTGGTCTATGGAAAGGAAGCATTATTGCTTGTACATCTGCAGTTAGGGGTGATCAAACGTTTGTGGCAGATTAATAAAGCTCATCAAGATGTTTTGCAGGGGATAAGATTAGGATTCTTGAAACTTTCAAGATGGATCGTGAGGCGGAAACAGATTATTAAGTGAAGCAGCGGGAGAAAAGAGTGGCAAAGTTCAACCAACATTTGCCAGAAAAGCTGATTGAGAAGGGAGATCTAGTGATGAAGTATGAGAGCTCTCTTGACTTCACCTTTCAGAAGAAATTCAAAAAGAAGTGGACAGGGCCTTATAAGGACCATCAAGATTTTTCCAATGGTACCTACGCATTGATGAGGATGGATGGTTGTTTTCTCAAGAATAGGGTCATTGGTGTGCGTCTTAAGCTCTATTTTGAAAGGGAATTGGTGCCGGCAGTGCATCAGGTTATAATGGAGGGGGTTGGACAACCAACCCCCTCCATTTTGAAAGGGAATTGGTGCCAGCAGTGCATCGGGTTCTAATGAAGGGGGTTGGGCAACCAACCAGCCTTCTTATGGGCAACCAACCTAAGAAGGCTTCTCATATGCTAGGAATAAAACTATGTACATACAATTGAGTTTTTTTTTTGTTTTCTCATGGTGTGCTGAGTGTTTGCAGTTTGTAGTGGAATAAAGATCTTTTATGGTTGAGCATAAATGCTCAACTAGGGGGTGGGAAATGATGGTGCAGCCAAAGTGTGTAGACCATAGAAAATGGCATGGGCAGGTATGCGTAGGCTAGCAGAAGCATGGCAAAGGGCTAGAGCAGCTATGAAGATCATGGGCAGATAGGTAGCAGCGGAGATGTATGGTTGATGTGGTTTTTAAGCCAAGAAAGGCTCTAAGAGGAGCTAATTTGGGGAGCAGGAGAAGGAAGTGCGAGGTGCAGTATTTGGGTCCAGGAATGTAGAGCTTGAGGTGCTGAAGGTGCAGGTCTAGATGGCTCATCAAATTGAGCTACGGAGTTCAAGATATTGGAGTTTGAAGGTGCAATGTGTTGCAGATTCTTGCCAAAAAGGGCAGCTGGGGATAGGTGGCCAGAGTGGGTGTAAATGTATAGATACATAGTGCTCAATTTATGGAGCCTACCCATCTTTTTAAATTGCAGATCAGAGCTACGGATTGGAGTTTATGGTTAGTTGAAATTTTGCGAGGGGTTGGGTTGATGCCCACCTAACCACATGGGGAGTCGTGCCCTCTCGTGTTTTTTGGGTTTTGAGAGAGTTCAAGAAGGTGATATGTAGTGTATGGAGCTAGCAAGAAATGACTGCTCGTCAAACAGAGCCCAGAGCGGAAAGTTGTAGCAGTAGGAAAGATAGGGTGCAATTGCTCAGAGCTGATTGCACATGAAAGTTCACATTTTGGAGGCCTCTGTTCGAGGTCTCAAGGAGTCTTGAAGTGCGGAAAGGCCGGATGAGTTTGGAGTCAATCAAGTGAGTTTGTGACTGGGTGCTTTGGCTCGACAATCGGATCGGCACGTGGCAATTGGTAGGCAGTGCAAGTTGGGAAGCAAGAAGGCTTTTTTAAAAAAGCTTTTAGGACGGTTTTATAAAAGTTGAATTTTCAAAGGCTGGGTGATCCACAGGCCGCCATGTGGTAGTCACTTGAGCTCACATGGGTTTTGATATTGCCGGATGACGGGGTACAAGGGCCAGGGGCGTGAGCACTTTGTGATGTGTGAAGGCAAGGAGAAGCTCCCCTTGAGTGCAACGATGACATGCCCTAGTGGGGCGCTGTGTGTAGTGGCAGGCGGCCCTGCAAGGGCGGTGGCCCGGTTGTTTTGGCCTCTAGCTGCGGTGCAATGGGCGTGCTAGTTGCCGGTGCCAGTTGGTGGCGTAGTGTAGTAACGTGACAAGCACGCCTGCAAGGTGTGATTCCTGCGCCTTACAAGGGCGTCCCCATTTTTTGAAGGGAGCACTCATCCCTCCACTAGTGATATCGCTAGTGGTGAGGGGAAGGGCTAGATCCCGCGGCAACAATGGAGCCGGGAGAGAGTAAGAGAGAGAACCCAAAGGGTTAGAGCCAAGTGGCCATTCTAAGGGTGGGCCAAAAGGGTGAGTTCAAATGGTGAGTAGGGCTGGCAGAAGACAATGCGAGGTGTTCTCCCATGAAAGGAAAGAACTACATAAGCATGCCAAGTGTAAGCAAGGCACCAAATACCAATGTGAACTCAAAGTTGAATGCACGAGCAGTTTAGGCCCCCATCTTTTTCTTTTTTTGGGGTTAAGTCATGCCTATAAAAGTGGTTGCAGGTGAAAATTAAAGGGCTTTTTTGCCAGAGAGAGTTGTTGAAGACCTGCAAGCTTGTGTATTGGAAGCTTGCCATTGGAGCTGTAGACTTAGTTGTATTATCTCTCTATGCAATACTACTAAGCCTTTGCCCCTCTTTCTTGTGTTGCTTCTCCCCATTCCCCCCCTTTTTTCTCTCACTCTTTGTGTGCTTATCAATGCTTGTGGAAGGGTATGACTACAGAGTGAAGCGTGTTACAAAGAGGAAAAAATCGGGGTGTTTCAAGAGCCGAAAAGGGTGAGTTGAGTGGTGTAGGTGCGTTTGTGTTGAATGGTGTTTTTGCAAGGTAGGGGATTGTTGTTCTGTGTGCAAAGGCGGGCCTGTTAGTGCAAATTAGCCAATTTGAAGGTGTTGTTTGAGAGGTTAGGGGTGTTGTGGATACCCTGAGCTACAGGGAGGCTTTGTGATGTGTGTCCAGTGTATGCCACGTTCCCCCTCTCCAACGGGACCTCTTCATACTTCTTTGGATTGGAAGTACTGTACACAACTATGGTACTTGGTAACTAGTAGGACCTCCTGCCTTTTGGGACTAAAAACAATAGTGTCATGCTTTCTGTTTGTTCTCTGGACTCTGTGTATTATTGAGTAATCTAATGGGGTTTGCTTCCTTGGTGCCATTTTGGGAAAGTTGGACTTGCCAAAAATCTTGCTTAGTGTCTTACGTGGAATAACATCACATCCATTGACACCTATAAAACACATCCAAGGCTAAGGTATGTGTTGTCTTGTTTGGATGGATGCAGGTGAGGACTCTATCCTTTCTTGGATTTTTTTTGGCTTAAAGAAAATGTCTGTCCATGATTACACTTGGTCCTACTGCTTGGGAATTACTTCTACTATTAGGTTAAACTGGAATGAGGATTCATTCTCATAAGCCATGTACAAAGATAATTTTAAGACTGAGTTGTTTTTGTACTTATCATTGCCTTTTCTCTAAAGCTAGCTTTCTTTTGAATGTCAAAGTTCAATTATGTCTTATTATTTAAGTAAAAATAGCTACACACACACACATAGAGAGAGAGAGAGAGAGAGAGAGAGAGAGCAAAAGTGTTAGGCTATTTTAAGGGATTATTTGTCTTACCAATCTCAAGGTGTGTAAGTACATTGCTCAAGAAATCACTTTTGTTTTGCTCATGGGGCACTAGGATGCACTTTAAGAGCTATTCATAAGTGTGTCACATGGAGAAAATGTCCATGGCTCAAGGTGTGTAATTGCTCAAAATATTGCTTTTGTTTTGCTCATGGGGCACTGGGATGCACTTTAAGAGCTATTTACAAGTATGTCACATGGAGAAAATATCCATGGATTAAGTCAAAAGGGGGAGGGGGGGGATTAATTAGTAGATATACATTCAAGGGTGGCCCACAAAAAATCTCTCTCACCTTGCTTTCTAGT
The DNA here is from genome assembly GCF_014529385.1 of Adiantum capillus-veneris. NCBI lineage: Eukaryota > Viridiplantae > Streptophyta > Polypodiopsida > Polypodiales > Pteridaceae > Adiantum > Adiantum capillus-veneris. The sequence goes on along the minus strand of NC_140949.1, from coordinate 91,529,383 downwards.
TTCTATCTGCAAATCGCAGAGAGGAGGAAAGTGTGCCGTTGTTTTTGTCTTTGTGCATGACCCAAAATCCACAATGCCTTTGTCGATGCCCTTCTTCTCAAAATGGAGCATTATGTTACATGAGTGAACATCATTGTGGAGGTAGTCATGCGCATGCAGATACTTCAAGTTTTGAAGAAGAGCGTTAATATTGCAAAGTGTTATTTTGGAAAAACTCTATTGTTCCTTATATGGTTACGTAATGGTGAATGGCAAGATGACTGCCATCTGCATTGCACTCTTTTATCCACTGCTCTACATGACCGCCATTCCAAAAACATGAAATGATCATTATTGGACGCTCTACATGGAAACCGTGGCTAGTGGATAAATAATTCGTGATGGAGAATGTCTAAAACTGTAGCTTTGTATTTAACCTGCTGATCCATTATCAGTCCATGCAAGTGGAGCTTGAAAATTTTCACAGCATACTAAGGATCTTTTAAGGCAGGATGGGTGACACCCACACACTTCACGTTTGAACATCTTCTCTCTCTCGATTGCGGACGCTATATCTTGAAGATAGCAATATCTCGCAAAAGATATTGTAAAACAAGAGGGAGCTATGGTTGACCTAAAGTGATAGCGGCACTGAAAGAAGGCTCTACTCTAATGGTGACTCCTAGATCTTCACCAACATTGAAAGAGCTTGCTTCCACTCTTGTATGCTTTCCAGATCTTTCAAGGTTCTCCTTACTTGTGAACTCAGTATACAACTATTGCACAAATTTTATGCGAGTAGTTGTGCTCGACAAAGTAGTAATATCAAGATTTTTTAGCTCCTGAAAAGTCTTTGAAATATGCCTAATATAATGCTTGACCATGTTCAATAATGAACCTGATGTCATGAGTGATATGTCAAAAATAGCGGGTGAAAATACGATTTGGAGTTGCCTTGGGGGGTGCACTATGTAATCATGTTAATGTATAACGTGAGTTCAAAAGGACGGGTTTTAAAATGCAAAAATTTTAGGAAATTTAAAGATACATTAAAATAAGGGTTTTTAATTCAATTTTGGAAAAAATCCTAAAATAAGGGGTTATTTTATTCATTCACACATGTTAAAAGAGGGATTTTTTTAATACCCCGCAAACACACATTATATAGGGGGTAATGAATGGTGAACCCCTCAAGGGAGCTACTCAAATATAGATTTGGTTAAAGTCCTTGTGAACTGGTAATAATGCTCCGGAGATGTAGGGTTTAGACAACAACGAAGCTCGGTCTTTGACAAGTGGTGAAAGTGGCATACTATAACCTTGAAGAAAAACCTTTTACTGGTGTTTTGCCATCTTAACTTGTTTGCCATATCTATAAGATATAATTTAAAACCATAAACATTATGATATGAATGCAAACTATTGAAATCATGTCATGATTGTCAGCCAAAAACACTATGTTATGATTGCAAACCATACACTATATGATGAATGATTAAAAGTTTAAAGGCAGACAAAGCACACACAAAGACAAAGAGAGAAAGAAAGAGAGAGAGAGAGAGAGAGAGAGAGAGAGAGAGGAACATGCAAGGAGTGTTAGGTATGCTCATCACAAGAATAGACCCTATTATGTGCATAGGGAGGAATGTAGAGTGATACAGAATACACCTAAATGATTGAAGGAGCATACATGTGAACTATCCAACTTGCGTGAGGTACTCATAGCACAACAGGAGGACGATGCTGCAATGTTGATTGATAGTTTAATCCCTAATGGCGTGTTGAACTCACAACACAACCATCAACAGATAGCTTAACAATTTTAGATGTAGGCCAACCATTGTATGTATCTACATCCAAAACAACACCAAGTAATCTAGTGATGAACAATGACGTATCTATGGATTATAAAGTACAAGTGTAGCGGGCACGTCATACTAAGATAAAGAGGGAATATGTATGCATCTCTCCATTCTCAAGTTGCCGAGCGTTAAACCTTGTATTTCTATTTAGTAATGGCAGTAATGTGACCTAATCTACTCCTGTTTTGAAGTGTGTGTAACTCACACCACAACCATTAGTGACAAGCTTAACAATCTCAGATGCAGGCAAAACATCGTCTAAATATAAGACAAAACCAAGTGATCTAGTTATGAACAAATCGTGTGTCTAAAGAGTGTGAAGCACAAGGGTAACTAGTGTGTCACACAAAGATGAATAAGTCATGAAGTATGCATCTCTCCACTCCCTATTTGATGAGCGTCACCCTCACATTTCTATGTAGTACAAATGATGACGTGTCCTAATCTAAAAATGTGCACCCTATAGGCTACTATAAAGTGAGAGGTGTGGCATCATGCCTACTGTACTTCACGAGTGGGCCACTAAATTATACTCAATTCTATGGGGAGAGATAAATTACTACACCACACAAGTGAGAATCTAAGTTTGTCCTAAAACCCCTTCCTAGAGTGAACCATTTGGCTACACACCGTGGGAAGAGATACTAAATTCTACTCACTTCTCGAGTGAGTTGTATGGCTACACACCACGAAGTGACCTATAGTCTGCAAGCTAACTGTGTGGTGAGAGAGGAACTGCTACATCATATGAGTTTGGCACAACACACAAAAACAAGTTAGTATTCATGAAATCTAAGCGAATAATTATACTTGAATACTACTCTAGCTGCCAGTGGTTGAACTGAAGCTGAGTGGGCTCTCCTAGTGTGGTAGTCTTTTTGAATCTTGCAATGCAAGAGGCAATCATAGTTTCTATTGAAAGTGGCAATGCATTTTTGTTATAACTACTTCTTTCATCTTTCGATCAAAAACAAAATATTTGGGTATTTAAACATCATTTGAGATTACGATGTATAATAGTGTTTAAAACGTATAATTTTTATGAAAATCATACACGTGCGTATAAATGCAACCCAACCCTCTCCCACCTACTACTCTAGATGATGAGGAGACCGAAGAGAGAGAGACCGATGGATCAAGTTTCATCGGCGTCAATCTTAGCAAGGAGAATGATTGTTATGATGATGATAATGAGATCGAAGATGATGAAGCCAACACATCTACAAATGATGATTCAGTTTCTCTCTTTGTTGATTTAGAAGCCATTGGTCTAGATTTAGATAATGCTACTTGTAGAGATCTTTTTGAAGATGATTCATTAAAAAAATTGTATATGTTATTCTATGAAAAATTTTTCCGTGTCGTCTTTTCCTTGCTCTCTCTCTCTCTCTCTCTCTCTCTCTCTCTCTCTCTCTCTCTCTCTCTCTCTCTCTCTCTCTCTCTTATCAAGCATGCTAATTTATGTTAATCAAATGGGCGTGCTTAAATTAATGATCAAAATTATATAAATTTTTTGTCTAATTTTTTATGTGTGCGCTCCTTGCCGCACTGTCGAAGCAAGGGACTTGCCAATACACCGTATGCGAGCCACAAACGGCTCCAAGCACACAACAAGCCTAAACTAGCAAGCTCAAGAAAACAAAGGGTGTGTCACTCACCGCTCTATGCTCGCCTTCGTGGTGGATTCCTCGCCGCGATGAAGAAGAAGCTACAGTCGTGCCGCGCTCAATCGCTTCGCCGCCGTCGTGCCTTCGTAATGCTCGATCGCATACACACTCTCCCTCTCTCTCTCTCTCTCACACACACACACAAGGAGGTGAAGAAGAAGAAGATGGAGATGGAGCAAGAGCACTCTTCAATTGCACAAATGAAAGAATGAGTAAAAATTAGGTTTAGTTGGCTTTTATAGGAGCTCACCCCATTCACACTTGGGCGCCCATGCTTAACCAACTAATCCCTTGAATGTCCAAGTTAAAGTGCGCCTCTCATCGGCGATCACTCTACCTTTCCCTATTGGACCGACAAGCCCGGTACCTGACTCTACCAAATACATAATACGCGTCCATCGTAGGTGATGGGGTGTCCGTGTGCCGTGAGGGTTAACATGCCCCCCTTCCTGATGTAGATTCCGTCCTCGGAAGCTATTGAGTTGAAGCTGGGTCGTCGAGGTGGAAGAGCATTTGAGATGAATGTCCTTAGCCTTCTTCAGTCAGTGCAAAATCAAACAACATTGGCACAGTAATTGCATTCTCTTAAAAAGCATATGCAGTTTTAGGTAGACACATTGATTGGTAAAAGAATTGCAAACAATTTGTCAGCAATGAACATTAAATTTCAATGTAATCAAATGCATAAACAGATGTAAAGGTAAAAAATTAAACAAGTCTGGGGTCGCTAATTTGACGGTCGAAAGGCACTAGAGATCGAATATTAATACCATGGGTAAGCTTCTTAATTTTTTGTGGTCAATTAAGTTGTTTAATCGCGAGAGCCAAGTATTCATGTTCAAGGGCTGACTAGAGGCTATACCTAGAAGACTTTGTAGTTAAGCTACCATAAAAGGAATTTCTCATGAAATCATCGCCTGACTGATTACTTTTTCTTTGACCCCCCAAGGTCTTTTCACAGTGATTCAATTATGATGTCTGTGCTTATTTTGTATGCCTTGGGTTTTTTGCTTCTCAAGGAAAAGCGCCCACACTGGGAACCTCTAGGGCTCTAGTACCATAGGCAATACATGTGAGTGAAGTACCAAATCAAGCTGAGATTTCTCTTCCAGCGTAAAATTTTACATTGTGGCACTTTGATTTTTTGTTTGTTCATTTTCAACATTTAAATTTTGTAACTTTGGGGGGTCATATAACATTGTTACACTCCCCAGGCTCATCACATTAGTAAACTCCCTTTATAATACTTAAGCTAAAGGTCAATAGGGTTAAGCCCACTAGAAATCCCTAGTACATTTCATACAATGCTGCCTAAATCGGATTAAGAACCTAAGTAACCATTGCTTATTAGGAAGGCATTCCCCATGGTATTAAGAGAAGATCTCCAATACCTAGCTTGGTCAAACTAGCTTAGTCGGACTGCTTGATTTTTAAACCTAGACAAGTGATTATGACAAAACATTACATTGAATTAAATGTTTGATACTAAGCAAATGCGGTGAATATTATGCTACCAATCACAATCAAAGCAGACAAACATAGATGCAAAAAGATAACGGCAATGCTAATGGACAAGAAACACCTGTTTGTGTCGATGGTCGCGCTTGATTTGAAGTGTGAACGAGAGAAAGGTTCCATGAAGGTCCAAATCCTATCAATAGCAACACGCTCCTGTACACACTAGGAAACAAAAGGAATACCTCCAGGAGGCACATTAGTGGGAAAAGAGAACTTTGCTAATCACTCAACTCTAAAACAGAAACACTCCTATCGTACTAATCTTACCTACCCTCCATCACTCAAGTGATGAGGATCGAAGGTGTTTCATGGCATAGGTTTCTGTTTCGCTGTACCAGATGTGACATGTGTAGGTCTGAGTCAATGTTTTGACTTTTATTGTGCATACTCGTTTGCGAATTGCTCTTGCTCTTTATTTTTTTGTTTTTTGTGAGTATAAAGCTTTATATGTACATTCCCTAAGATTGGAATTGAGAGGTCAGGGAAAAAGGTTGAGAGGGAAACAAATGAATGATGACTGTCAGCAAACACTCCCCCCTTCCTTGGGTAGATCATACCGTTTGAAATGAGCTTGTCACCCTTTGAAACCAATTGTTCCAGTTGGTAATAGGTGAGGATTTTTTCCAGTAGTTTTCTATTACCCTAGGTGCCTCGTCAAGTTGCAAGGGTGGTAAGGTACTCTCCCAGGATCGAACTTGAAGTGGTTCATTAGGTGATTCTTGAACACTGGGAGGTGTGGATTCTTTTGTAGCTTCATTGAGGTCCATTACTATAGATGGAGGCTGTGTAGAAGCTTTTACCTCTATGGATGTATTACATGAGGAGCTAGAATCTTCATGGGACTCCCCCCTTCCTGAGCTAGGTGGAACAAATCGTTCTTTCTTTGGTACCCAAACTAGCTCGGGAGCGGGTGTGTAGCATTCTGTGATTTTTTCCTTTCCACGATCATTGATTCGTTTTGGAACTACGGGATTGGGCTCACTTGGGTCAGGTGATAGGTAAGAGCACAATCTACGTTTTGGCACCCAGATTTGATCATTTCCTTGATAGTAGCCTTGGGCTTCCAATAGTCGTTTAGGGATCCATCGCAACATTTTCTTACTTTTCTTGGAGCGAGTGGTACATTTCTTACAAGGCTTCTGTTTTTTAGCATCAGATATGGTCACTAAAGAAGCTTTAGGGACCCACTTGTATGTTTTCTTTGTTACATTAGGATGAGTCTTGTCGGAAGCGATATGCATTGCTTGTAGCATATTTAAGGGTACATGCATTTCATCCCCCTCAGGTGTTACCCAGGTCGTCCCCCTATTTCCCCAAGTGTCTATGGTTGATGCTAGGTGGACCCAATCCACATTGTCTGATTCCGTCATACCCGGTAACACATCCATGTAAGGAGAATCTTGGCCAATGTCTGTATCCTTCTTACAAGTGTAACAATATTGTAGTGGGGCCGAGTGAACTGTGGTGTCAGAGCGATGATCAATAATGGTTTTACTCCCTAAGGGGTGTACCTTACCAGTCACCAAATCCACTCTAAGGACAGAGTCTTGGAATTGCAAATAGACATGATTTTTAGACCAATCATGAACCATTTGTGCTTCCCTCATGAATGGTCGTCCTAAAATCATTTCATATGACATAAGGTGTTTAGAGAAATCCATTACAATGAACGTATGTCGTACCTTGTGTCCTAGAACTTTGATCTTAAGATCCTTGAGCATCCCCATAGGTTTGGCTATGGTACCATTTGCCATCTTCACCACAATGTTAGTAACACTGAGGCGGGGTTTTCCCATGGATTCCCAACAATCTTTTGTAACGATGCTAACTCCCGCACCACCATCAAGAATTCCCTTTATAGTTAATCCCTTGGTAGTGATGGGTAGGGTCGCATTAGACTCGTCGCCTTCAAAATACTGCCCTAATTCGTTAATGGGTACCTCGATCACAGACTCGTGTCCATCTAAGTCAAGTGATTGCACATGATTTTCCTCATCAATCATAATCGAGTCAGGCCTATTTGGTTGCGCAAACTGCGGTAATCCCGTTCGTAGCTCTCCGTTAAGGAATGCTCGAAGTGCAAGGAATAACTCAGGATCTCCATACAGCTTTGCTATGATCGTGGTTCGGACCTCAGAAGACATGAAGTCCACTAGTTTGGCAACATTCATTGGCGTTTTGCAGGGTGTAGGTCCTTGACTAGGAACTGGTGAGGATGGAATCTCATATTCCTCAATGGGATCAGGTATTCCTTTGTTAAACATCCTTTCCAACAAGAAAGGTGTATGCTCACTTTCTGATGTCCTGTCCTCACTCCCTTCTTGGATGATACTAGATATGGCTAACGGTCTATGGTTCATGTGGGGTGGATGAACTTGCGTGGGAAACACTGTGTCATGAATTTTGACCTGCATGGGTTCTGGTTCTAGTTTCCTTTGAGTCTCCTCCACTAAACCTCTTAGATGTTTCACCTGCTCAATCTCGTCTACTGGGTTTGGGTACGTCCCAATCTTCTTTTTACAGTTTTTCCCTTTTTGCCCCTGCGGTTTATCTTGGGGGTCTTGGATTGGATTTGGAAACACTTGTGGTGTTTTCAGAGGCTCTTTATGATTTTCTCTTATTCGGTTTTCATTTGGTTCCATGTTACGGTTTTCCTTGTCGGTCTTTCCCTTTGTGGTATTGGTTTTAGTCTCCATTGTCTCGACTGAATCTGAATCATCCTCGAGGTCATTCATATACACGGGGTCATCTCCTGTTCCTATGTTTGTTTTGGAACTTGGCTTTGAATTTTCCGTATTCTGCGACTTCTTCCTTCGTGTCTTCTTTTTCTTTGCTTGGATAACTGACGCGGTATCTCTCTCTTCGAGGATATGGCCTGGCCCTTGAAGCATGGACCGTGTAATCGCATAAGCGGGTGCGACGGGTGGTATTGGCGATGTCACACTAGCAATTTCGACCAAATTCAGGGGTGTGATTTTAGGCGCATTTGGGTTATAGGGGCATTGGGCAATCAAGTGATCTATGCCACAACGATTACATGTGAGTATTGGCATTGCAGACGTGCTCCCTTGATTCACTTGCATCTGTGCAGCATTCTTTTGCAGCCTAATAGGGCACTCCGCTACTCGATGTGGTCCACCACACTCGTAGCATTGAAGAGGTGGCCTCCTAGCCTGGGTGTTGATATTTTGACCTCTGGATGCGAGAGCAACAGCTTGATAAACCGGCTTGACTTGTCCCCAACAATCTTCCATGTAGTATATAGGACACTCTTCCAATGTATCAAGTCCGTAGGCAATACTAGTGTCTATTTCCTCCTCACAGCCATCTGCATAAGCATTTGATGGCTCGCAACCCACTTGGTTCATAGGGGCGAATCTTGGATGCGGGGGCTGCGGTCCTAGCACAGGAGGTGGTAACGGTGTAGCTTGTACAACATTTTGAGATCTAGGGACCATGTGTTGCGGTAGTTGCTCAACAGGTGGAGTAGGCATCAATACAGGAGCTCGAGGCACATCCGTCTAGGCTACAGGTGGTCTATTTGCCATCATACGTTTGATCATTAAACAATCCTTAGCTTGGTGACCATACCTACCACATGCGTTGCAAGTTCCATTAAATTTTACTCTAAACGTAGGGCACTCACTAGTGCTATGTGGACCTAAGCAAATGGAACACCATTGTTGCTCCCTTCTTGGATACATGTGACTATTTTGAGGGGGTCGATTATCCTTAAGAGACTCTTGGATTGCCTTGGTGAGGTCTGTCAAGAATGTCTCAAATACCTTTGGCTCATTGGCAATGGGCTTTGCAGTCATGGGTTCATACTCAATGGCTTGTGAGCTATTGGATCTCGTGTCAGTAGACACCCTCATGCCTGCTATCATCAAGTTGTCCTCTAATTGGATTGCATTGGCAGTGACATCTTCCCAGGTTGTGATACCTCTAATCACTAGTCCATTATAGATTCCTTCATTCCTCAACCCTCGAATGAATCGATCAAGCAGTTGGTTATTGTTGAAGCGCTCATTTACAGGGCAGCGAGAGTTTAAGTGCTTTAGACGACTAATGAAGTCCCTTACTGACTCTCCTTCCTTACGTTCGGCCTTCTGTAGCTGAGATGCTACACCCCAAAGCACACCTTCTCGTATGTACTCCTTTAGAAACAACCTTCAAAGGGTAGGGTAGATTGTTTTCTCGTCCACCCTTAGGGTCCTATACCAATCTCCAGCCTTCCCACTTAATGTCAAGCTTAAGGCATTGCACTTATGTAGTTCGTTGCGTTCCCCTAAGGAATCACATACTTGTTCAAACACTTCAATGTGTTTTCTAGCATCTTCGTCCCCATTGAATTTTTGCGTGAGTTTGGCAATTTGTACTGCCTTACTTCTAGGCTCTCTATCAGATGCATGACGCATATTTTCCGCGATGGATCGACCTATGGTTTGAGCAAACGCTGCCAAGTCACCTATGTGAGGAGGTAGGGCCGGTGGAGGTACTCTTGGAATCATATGTGGGAGAGGAACGGGTACCGGTCTTGGCATATGTGTAGATGATGCAGGATATGGAACATAACCGGGCATAGGTCCACTCGGATAAGAGCTAGGGAGCGGCACTCGAGGAGCATAAGCAAGTGGTACAATTGGAGGTGTGGGGGCCATGTGTGCATAAGGGGCTAAAGGCACATATGGTCGAGGCCCCATATTAGGTACTACAACACTAGGTAGTGGCACTGCGCTAACCGTAGATGTCATCGGTACATTCTCTGTTAGGCTTATCCCTGGAGTGAGCACTGTGTTTTCCTTGATAGAGGGTTGAGCCAAGTTAGGGAAGCTAAAGTTGTCGCTCGGAGGCTCAGATTGCATAGAGACCCCAGGTGAAATGACGTAAGATGGGTCCATGGGGCTCATTAGAGGAGTCTCCATTTGTGATAGAGTAGGCTGTTGAGCCTTGCTCGTATCCAGAAATCTCATGGGGCCAGTTGAAAGTATATTTACCCCTCGCTTTTGCCTTTCTGATTGAATAATGCCATGGATAACATTACAGATCATTTTCTGTTGATCTTCGATGCTCGTGGCACTAGAGGTGGATTGTACAATCTCTATCCATCCTACATGGTAGGCGTGGCTAGAGTGTAGATCCGTCAACACCTCAGTGTGGAGGTCGTATGTCCAATGATCATTAATGAACAATCCTTCTAGAGTCGACGTGTTAACGGTTTCTTGTGAGGTAGAAGCAATGTGGCTCCCCGTGGTTTTACTTGTCAGCAACGGTACTCTAGAGGGAACTTCTGAAGGAGGCAGCTCAACAAGGCCTTCTTGGTAAGAAGTTGGCAGGATATCCACATGGACACTCTTTGGGGGTGTGGGGTCCACGTGCGATGTGAAAGGAGAGTCCACTTCCCCACCCCCTTCGTGTGCTTCATTTGCATCAGGTTCCGAGCGAGTAGCTCTACCTAATGTTTCCATGAAACGGCTAAACATACTAGTACTAGGCTGTGGAGCTTCGGGAGGTGCATGGCCTTCTCTCTCAGTGTTTTGGGTAGGGTATGCTTCCATGACTTCTGAGTCGGAGGAGGAATCACTAGCGGCTATTTTAGGGTCTTGGGTGGTGCTACCTTGTGTCCCCGCTGAGGGTCTAAAGCTTATCGTGGATGGGTAATGGGTGTCCGTATGAACAGAGGCACCCTCAATATGCTCGTGTTCTAGCACCCGCCCAGAGCGTAAGTGCATGTGCTTTTGATACCCTAAGGTGTCAAAAAGCTGCTCTAGGAGGCCTTGTGACTAGTTTTTAGCGTGTTTTTTTGTTTGTTTTTTTGCTAGATTTTTTAGAGCGTGCCGTGGAATGGGCCGTGTGATAGCTCGAAACGAGCGTATCGGTCAGAGGGTCGTGCCGTGCTTTACAGCCCTCTGTTTGGTCACTCTATGCCCTCGGAATCCCTAAAACTGTCAATTTCCAGTAGGGAACTAGGCCCAAACTAGAAAGTCTAAGGGTGCAAGTGGGAAGAGAAAGGAGGAGAGTGGAGGACTTGTCCCACATGCTCTCATTCTCTCTTGAGGGAGTAGGGTATATATATAAGAGTGAGTCTAGTATATATCATAGGACTGAGGACTGAGGCCTGGGCCTGGGCTTGGGCTTGGGCTTGGGCTTGGGAAAATGATCCCGATCCCGATCTATCTTTTATACAAACCAACCCGTCCGTTTTAAGAGTCACGTTTTTTATTTTCGAAAAATATCGCCGCCCACTCACTCGCGTTTTTAATTTCCGAATTTTTCTTTTTTTTTTCAAAATTATTATTATTTTTTTGTTAATGCAGAAAATACAAAAATTGAAAAAAACGCAGAAATGCAGAAAATACAAAAATTGCAGAAAATTAATAAAACGCAGAAATTGCAGAAAATGCAGAAAAAACGCAGAAATTGCAAAAAATTGAAAAAACGCAGAAATGCAGAAAATTGCAGAAATTGAAAACGCCGAACTTGAAAATGCAGAAATTGCAAAAATTGAAAAAACGCAGACAATAGCAGAAATTGATACTTGACAGCAATTGCAGAAAACGCAAAAAACAGAAATCTCCACACACTCCTTCCCTGCCTTTCCTATGATAGAAATTGCACCACAAGGAAGCGTAAAGTGCTAACCGAGCTTAGTGTAGGGCATATCCCCGACAGCGGCGCCAAAAATGTGCGCTCCTTGCCGCACTGTCGAAGCAAGGGACTTGCCAATACACCGTATGCGAGCCACAAACGGCTCCAAGCACACAACAAGCCTAAACTAGCAAGCTCAAGAAAACAAAGGGTGTGTCACTCACCGCTCTACGCTCGCCTTCGTGGTGGATTCCTCGCCGCGATGAAGAAGAAGCTGCAGTCGTGCCGCGCTCAACCGCTTCGCCGCCGTCGTGCCTTCGTAATGCTCGATCGCACACACACTCTCCCTCTCTCTCTCTCTCTCACACACACACACAAGGAGGTGAAGAAGAAGAAGATGGAGATGGAGCAAGAGCACTCTTCAATTGCACAAATGAGAGAATGAGTAAAAATTAGGTTTAGTTGGCTTTTATAGGAGCTCACCCCATTCACACTTGGGCGCCCATGCTTAACCAACTAATCCCTTGAATGTCCAAGTTAAAGTGCGCCTCTCATCGGCGATCACTCTACCTTTCCCTATTGGACCGACAAGCCCAGTACCTGACTCTACCAAATACATAATACGCGTCCATCGTAGGTGATGGGGTGTCCGTGTGCCGTGAGGGTTAACATTATGAGAAATATTAAATGCTTAATTTATATTTTTCGGTAAAATAGAAAGAAGTACTTAAATTTGATTTTTTTTGTTCCAAAATGATTGCACGGTGATGCCTCTCTCTCCCTTTCTCTCTTAGATGCACAAATACACATATACACATCCATCTTCACACATTTTCTTATGTGTCTGTTTGAAGAGTTATGGATGCGAGTGGAGTCAGCATTTTGTGTTGTGCATAGTGCGCTATTGTAGAGTGGTTTAATTGAACAAGAGCTCCTTTATTGTGCTCTTTGCTCAACATCTCTTCACGACAAGAGAGCTCTTCCTCACCACTATGTACAACCTTTTAAAATATGCAATGAATGTAAGAATGAAGTCGCTCCAGTGAAATGCGTGCGATTTTTGGGAGAAGAATGCAAGCCTCTTCTATTTTGTGTAGGGTTGTCCACATCAAGCCACAATGCATGTCCTACTTGCAAGCCATCATTCATGATGAAGAAGTCAAATGTTTTGGGCAGGCTAATCCACTGAAATAACCATTATTTCATGTCTCAATCCCATTGTTTGATACAAACGTTCTGAAAAATATAATGTTGTTGAAAAAACATTTATGTGAGAAGCACCAAAATTTGAATATTCTAGTGCCAAAGTGAGGAAGATGAGTAATGATAGCGGTAATATACACGATAATAAGAGTGATACAGGGCACGACAATACACACGGTAATATTTACTTTCCAAAAAAACTTATTCCCCTCGCCTTCTCTCCTCTTTGGCCACCCCATTTTGGATTTATCTTTACAAAACCTGATAAATGGCCACGGTAAATGTTTTAAAAGTATTATAGTGATAGTTGAGCTTGTGCATGCGTGGAGAGAGAGAGAGAGAGAGAGAGAGAGAGAGAGAGAGAGAGAGAGAGAGAGAGAGAGAGAGAGAGAGAGAGAGAGAGAGAGAGAGAGAATAGTATAGTTTTGGCTTGCATATCCACAAGTTGTCACAACATTCTGGATTCTTTCAAAAAACTGACTATCAGATCTACCAAAATTCCATTTAAAAATGAAAATATTAATCACCTAATGGTACCACTTACTAGCTCCATGCATATTATATCTATTTCTCCTCTAGATTCCTTGGAATCCCATTCTACCATGCTCGGAGTCCTGATCGTCCCCAGTGCTCTCTTTGCCATTTTGTTACTCTATAAAAGGGTTGCAATGCCTTCAAACTCAGACCATCAACTTGTTTAACCACTTTAGCACTCTTGTAACCACACGAGAGCTATAATCAACAATACAACTCTACAAGCTCAGCTGCAACCTCGAGGAATGTATCACAAGCATTGCGTCCCTTCACATTGAGTCACAGGCGCACCGCTTGCCACGCTTCTCGCTGCTTAGTGTGTCATCTCAAACTCGCCACGGAGTATTTTGATTAATTCTTCAATAAACTCTAGCCAGTAGGAGGTAGCGGTGATACGTAAAGCTGAAAAAAGAATCTCTACGGGCTCAGCTACATCTTGCAAGGTTGTATCACAAGCATTGTGCCCCACCCCACGGGTGGCCCTTGACCTCCAAAGTTGGTGCACTGCTTACTACTCTTTCCACTCCTTAGTGTTGAAATCAAAGATGGTAACCTCTCTCTCTCTCTCTCTCTCTCTCTCTCTCTCTCTCTCTCTCTCTCTCTCTCTCTCTCTCTCTCTCTCTCTCTCTCTCTCTCTCTCTCACATGCCCAAACGCGCTATCACGCATACAATCACAAAGAGGCAACTGTCACATTATCCTTTGAGTGCATTATTAATGTTTGGATGTGCCTGTTCATTTCTGGGAGGCGTACAGTAATTGGTATTGACTTTCAACATCCCCCTTCAAGAAAAATTGCAGTTCAAGAGAGAGATGCCCATGTGCTTAAGTGCAACTAGAGAAAACACGTGCGTTCTCTTTTTGTGGTTTTCCAAAGACCACCATGCGGTGCATAATTAAAAGATACAAATTCAATGTAGAGGCTATCGAGGGTTCATGAGATCCTAATGAAACAAGTGGCAAGAGTGACATCATCCTGTGTCAACCATAGCATTGAGGATGATCCGGTGTTGCAACATGTTTGTTGTCATTCTTCGATCAGCTTCGACTATTGTACGTAGATCTTGAAGACTTGCGGCATAAATCTTCATTTCTTGACATTGCTCATCATCATTTCTCCCCCTCAATGGAAAGAAACGGAAGATCACTGCATGAATTGGATGAACTTGGATTTCAAGCTCGATGTATGACCGACGCTTTTGAGAATTCTTGATTTGACGAGGTTGCGACGTGGTAACTTTTATGATGAAAGATCCAATCATGATAACCACCTAGGTCAAAGACTTGAAATTTGGGTTCAACTTCATCTTATTCTTTCTCATTGTATCATCATCATTCTCATCATTGTTGGCAATCACCGTTACACGATCATATGCCTGTTTAATGTCAAGCAAAGAAATGAAGTCAGCTCCTGGAGTTGTTTGTAGGGAAGAGAGAACCTTTCTTGTATCAGGAAAGAGCATAGCATCATCTTCATCTTTGTCTTGCTCATCTTCATTGTTCTCTTCCGCATCAATTTGCATGAGTTCTTTATGATTTGGGAAAGAGGTTGTGGAGTTTTGCATCATTTTGATGCCTTCGTTCGTTGAAGTGAGATCTTCCGGGATCAGAGTATGCGGCCTTCTTCTTTGCATCTTGTCCTTCATCTCCTTCTTCTTCTTCTTCAACTGGCTCAGAGGGTGTAGGATTTGTCTTTGCATCTTGTCTTGCAACCGGCTCAGAGGATGCCATTAGCATTTGAGCATCTTGGCCAGGGTCTTTTTGCCCTTCGTCTCTATTTTTTGACAGGAGTTCGCCATCATCATCTCCACTTTGTGGCAAGAGGGAGACTTCTTGAGGGGACGTTTTCCCTTCTTCTTCGACATGCGGTTCTGTTTGTTTGGCTACTGCATGGGCTGCCTCATTGAAAACAACGTTCTTTCTTCCGCTGTAATTTAATTCTAAATGGGAAGAGGAGTC
This sequence comes from Adiantum capillus-veneris, assembly GCF_014529385.1. Taxonomy (NCBI): domain Eukaryota; kingdom Viridiplantae; phylum Streptophyta; class Polypodiopsida; order Polypodiales; family Pteridaceae; genus Adiantum; species Adiantum capillus-veneris. Next base: position 91,514,074 of record NC_140949.1, on the reverse strand, counting down.
TTTGTCCTTCCAATCCCGCATGACATTAGCATTTGCCACGATGGTAGCATCTGGACAAGCAAATGTGCCATTTACGATATCAAGGAGGTGCAGTATTTGAAGGAAAATCTCCATCCTCATCTTCCATGGTTGGAAGTTTTTGTCAATAAGCTTGTCAATCTTCTATGTTCGCACTACTGCTTATGCCATCGAGACCGACTATCCGGATTAGTGGCTCATGGTTTTGTAGAGTGATAGTGTAGAATATGACATTGGGTTAGATCCCTCTTACCAAGCCGATACCATGTAGAATTATTTCTCTCATGACCCCTCACATAAGCAGCTAGTTGTCTGCACAACATATGATGGTGTTGATAACCTTGGAAGAAAGAACGCTATTGTCCATGAGGCAGTCCATGGAGTCGCTAAAGAAACAGGCCTGCATGTCAAAGAATAAGGGAAAATGTCCCCTCAAGAAGGCTCCCTCCTGCCACAAAGTGGAGATAATGATGGCGAACTCCTTTCGAAAAACGGAGACGAAGGGAAAAAAGACCCTAGCCAAGATGCTCAAATGCTAATGGCATCCTTTGGGCCATTGCAAGACAAGATGCAAAGACAAATCTTGCACCCTCTAAGCCAGCCAAAGAAGAAGAAGAAGGATAAGATGCAAAGAAGAAGGCCGCATCCTATGAGCCTGGACTTCTGCAACATGCGAAAGATTTCACTTCAACAAACGAAGGCATCAAAATGATGCAAAACTCCACAACCTCTCAACAAAGCATAAAGAACCCCAGGGGATTCACTAAGTCTTACCGTATGGTATCACGTGAGTGTACAATAGGGGGGTTATAAAGGGGAGAAAAGGTGCATTTTACAAAGGATGGTCCCGTATATAGGGGTAAAAAAGGGAAATTTGGTGCACGCAGGTGACGTGTCCTTATTATAAGTGGTGAATCCCCCGGGTAAAGAACTCATGCAAATTGATGAGGAAGACCAACAAAGATGATGAAGACAAAGACGAAGATGAAGATGATGCTATGCTCTTTCCCGCTACAAGAAAGGTTCTCTCTTCCCTAGAAACAACTCCAGGAACTAACTTCATTTCTTTGCTTGACATTAAAGAGGCATATGATCTTGTAACCGTGCTTGCCGACAATGATGATGATGCCAATGAGAAAGAAGAAGATGAAGTTGAACCCGAATTTCAAGTCTTTGACCCAGGTGGTTATCAAGATTGGATCTTTCATCATGAAGTTACCATGTGGCAACCTCGTCAAATCAAGAATTCTCAAAAATGTCGGTCATACATCGAGCTTGGAATCCAAGTTCATCCAATTCATGTAGTATAGATCTTCCGTTTCTTTCCATTGAGGGGGAGAAATGGTGATGAGCAATGTCAAGAAATGAAGATTTATGCCACAAGTCTTCAAGATCTACGTATAAGAGTCAAAGTTGATCAAAGAATGACAACAAACATGTTGCAACACTGGATCATCCTCAATGCTATGCTTGGCACTAGATGATGTCAGTCTTGCTACTTGTTTCATCAGGATCTCGTGAACCCTCGATAGCCTCTACATCAAATTTGTATCTTTTTTAAATATGTACTGCCGCACGGTGGTTTTTGGACAACCACAAAAAGAGAAAGCACGTGTTTTCTCTAGTCTCACTTAAGCACGTGGACATGTCTCTCTTGAACTGCAATTGGTCGTGAAGGGGGATGTTGCAAGTCAATACCAATTACTATCCACCACCCTGAAATGAACGGGCACATCCAAACATTAATAATGTACTCAAACAATACTCTGACAGTTGCATCTTTGTGATTGTATGCTTGAGAGAGCGTCTGCACCTGTGTGTGAGAGAGGTCACCATCTCTGATTTCAACAGACCTTCTCTCTGATTGGGTTGTTGGAGTTCGAATCTCAGCTTGCACCACTTGATGAACTACCAACATCTTTGGATGGCTCGGACTTCGAGGCGAGAACATGGCGGACCAATTCTTGCATGCGGAGCTCACTCTATGCCGCACGTTCTACCTGTCTTTCTTTGGCCGCCAAACGATTTGCTTCTTGTTGTGCAATCATGTCGAGCATTGTCTTGACCAAAGACTCTATAGGAATTGGTACAATCTATGGCGTAGATGGGGAAGGGGGAGGGTCGGGAAAACCTCCTGGTGGGGAAAAATCTTCTTCGCCACTCCCATGCTCACCACCTCCATGCGAATTATCCATTCCGCTCTAGGTGATGACCATGCACTGTGATCTTGGTTCTTAAGTTCTCGAGGAACTTGGGTTCTTATGGGTCTTGGGTTCTTGGGTTCTTGGGGGTCTTGAGTTCTTGAGATTCTTTCCTATCCTTCATGGCTGAACATAATCCGACCCATCACTCATCCTCCACCTAGATTCTTGATACAGGAGCCACCTATCATTTAACCTCTCAGCTTGAGTGGTTATCACATTATCATCCTCTGAATCAACCGTTTGAAGTTCGATTTGGAAACAATGGTACTAAGTGTGCCATCGGTGTCCGTACTACTCATATTCGACTGTTGGATGGAAAGGTAGTAGCCATTCACCATGTCTACTATGTCCCAGGCATTGCAAAAAACCTCATCTCAGTAAGCAAGATAACATCTTCTGACACGACTATAGAGTTCTACTATAACTATTGTATCGTGTGCCATAAAACTACCTCGGGACACAACTACTCAGTGATTTGTCCCAAGATCGATCGTCTATATATCCTTGGCATACTATGGTTGCTGTTGAGGCTTACTCATTTGTCCAAAAGTCTGACACATCCTACAAAAAGCTTTTATGTCATTATTGTCTTGCCCATCTCAACATTTCCCCTATGAAATTTATGGCAAAACATCATTTTGCCTAAAACTATACTCTTGCCTCTACCAGCCATCTAACCTTATGTGAAGGTTGTATTTCCACTACCCAAGTTGTCTTTAACAAGAATCGACATTTTCTCACCTTTATAGACGACTATACTCGTCTTACGGCTGTCTCATTCCTCCTAGATAAGACTAGTGCCACAGTCCTCTCCACCTTTCCAGCTTACCATAAACTTGTGGAGAATCAGCTTCAATTCTGTATCACCTCTATTCAGATAGATAATGGTGGTGAATACACTTCACACATGTTCAAATCTTACTGTAAAAATCATGGTATCCATCAACATTTTACTGTACCAGATAATCCACAACAAAATGGCCTGGCTAAGCGAAAAAATCACACACTTCTCGATGCTGCTCAAAATATGGACCAATGTAAGGTGCAGCGGAATGAATGATGAACTTTTCTCAAGATGAGTGCTCCGAACTGTGCTCAAGGTTCCTTTTACTTACGGAAGGGAGAGCCTTCCGTGCCTTTAGTGAAAGAGTGCAATGGATACAAACAAAGTGAATAGACACTGTGCATGAAGGTGCATGAGACTGAGAGGTAGAGAGAGAAGAGAATACGACACCGGGAAGTTGTCAAACCCTCCTCCAAGGGTCACGCTCTCAATGGCGAGAGTGGTCTACTATTGATTGCACAATTTGGTACAGAGATGCTGATGAAAATCTAAATGGTTCTAGGTCGAGGCCAACGCTGGTGCCGATGATGACAAGACTATGGCTGAAAATTGAATGTTGCTATGAGGATGATGACGATGACGATGACGCTACTGCTATTCTGCCTTTGTGTGGAACAAACGCTGTTTCTCTTATGGCTGAAAATGTTGGACTGTTGTCATACAAATTGTTGCTCTGTTGCTGTCCTAAAATGCTGCTCTTGCTAGGTTTAAAGTGCTGAATTTGCACTTGCAAAGACGCTATGGTACGGTGCTAGAAAACTGCTGCAAAAATGCTATGCTACTGGTGCTGAAGTGCTGGTGCAAAACACTGATGAAGGCTGTCAAAAACACTGAGGTTATTGTCAAAACACTCGTTGAGGCTGTTCAAAAATGCCAAGTGTAGGACTGAATCTGTGATGCCGGAAAGGATGGATTGAAATCCCCAAATGCTGGCTGAATTGGGCACTTGGCTAGAATTGTTGGCAGATTAGTGATCCTCCAAAACGCCAGGTTGGTCCTTAGGCTAAAAATGTTGGCCTTTAGGGTTAGGAAACACCAGGTTGAATGGGTTGGTCTTTCTTGAGAAGTGTCTTGTTGAGCAATGCTCCTCTGCCTCTTCTGCCAGAAAGTGCTAGCTTTGGTTTTCTTATATATTATCTTAACAAAATTGCCCTACCTAGTTCCCAACAAAAGTCACTTAATAAATAAGTGAAAAATGTCAAAGATAGGAAAAGTAGGTTTAATGAACTGGAAAATTCCCCTGATGGATTCTGATGGGAATGCTGATGATCATGGTGTGTGCAACCAAAGGATATGCATCTAATCTAAGTGTCTAGACATGCGAACAGACTCATAAGAGTGCCAGATCACTTCCTATTCTAGACTAACTTGATTGAGCCGAACCCTGGTCATGTTGTAGCTTGTCCATGGACACATAGGGTTGGATGTGTCACGTAACAACCCCTCCTTTTCAAAGTGAGGTATTGGTACCGAACTATATGGCGTCGAGGGAGATCGCCAACAACATCCAGAATCCTCGAAAGGACTCACCACCCACTATGAGGTGTGGGTTGTGTGATACTTGAACTTCATAAAGGTCTGCAACGCTTGCTTCTTTGGGACACACCGAAAACGACACAAAGTCATTGGTAGCTTCTTCAATGCTTCAACTTTGTCTATGGACGTAGGTCCACCTTCTTCAAGAATCTCCATGGATGAAAATTCTTGAAACCACTTCCAACACAAAAACATGAACATACCTATTTCATGTAAAGTGACTCGAAAAAATCTCGATTGTCGAACAAACTGTGCATGCAATGTAGATGAACATAGAGACAAAGTGCCAAACCGTTCACCACACACACACAAACAATGAGATTGAATCTTTCTCTTCTGATCTAAATTAATTAACCATGGCAATTCACAATGAAAATGGCCATGCTTGGTGCTCATACTTCCTTGTGCTCTATCTACGACTGTGCCGTGCCAAGGAAGAGACATAAAATGTGACTTCCTTGAATGCATACTTTTTCAGTTTTTCATGAACAATCTGCATACATTCGTATACATTCATGAGTGAAACGTCCTCAACGTACAATATGTCATGCCTAGGAAAAGGGATCACATAAAGACACTGACTAAAATACAGGAAACAATCATGAATGAAAGAATCGAACAATGCGTGCTGACAAATCATTCGAACACATAGTACTTCCTGTAAGGGTTCTTTGGACCTATGCTCGAGAGCAAGGATCAGTTCGTCGTGTTTGATCGAATTTGCTTGGGGGGGTGCTGTGGACCTCGACTCAAAAGCCAAGATCTATTCTTCGTGAGTGATCGAATCTGCAACTAGGTTAGCTTCGCTAAAAAAAGCATCAACTAAACCATCATCCTTGTGAACAATCACGTCTTGATCATAGAAATCATCATGTTTGTGAGAAAACACATCTTGATAATCATGCAAATCCTCATACTTGTCGTTATCATCCAAATCATCATGCTCATCATTATCATGTAATACTTGTCCTTATCATCCAAATCATCATGCTCATTGCTCACTCTGTGCTGCACGCTTTGCCTTTCTTTATTCCGCCGCAAAATGATTTGCTTCTTGTTGTGCGATCATGTCCAGCATTGTCTTGACCAAAGCCTCCATAGGATTTGGTGCAATCCCTGGCGTAGCTGGGGAAGGAGGAGGGTCTGGAAAACCTCCTGCTGGGGAAAACTCTTCTTCGCCACTCCCATGCTCACCACCTCCATGCAAAGTATCCATTCTGCTTCGGGTGATGATCATGCACTGTGATCTTGGTTCTTAAGTTCTCGAGGAACTTGGGTTTTTGTGGGTCTTGGGTTCTTGGGGTCTTCGGGGGTCTTGAGTTCTTGAGGTTCTTGAGGGTCTTGATATTCTTGAGGCTCTTCGTTCACTTGAAATCTGTGTTAGAGAAGGATCTTCTCTTCACCCAAGTTCTGCTCTTTTCCGCGGACGCACCCCTTAGTGGCCTTGCGCTCACACCAAGGTTGCTTTTTTCACCTCACGTCTATTAGCTGGCTGCTAAGTGCATGGTCTGCTCTCAATGAGTGAAAAGAGGCACAAGGGGAGGCTTGACGAGCCCTTATTTCAATACCAATTACGCTCCGTTGTGCAGAAATGAACGGGTACATCCAAACATTAATAATGTACTCAAACGATAATCTGGCAATTGTGTCTCTGTGATTGTATGTGTGAGAGCGCGTCTGCGCCTGTGAGAGAGAGAGAGAGGTCACCATCTCTGATTTCAACATGGTATCTAGGGGTTTGGCTTTCCTACCTGGGGGTGGGCTTGCTCATTTCTCAGCACCAGGCCTCCTCTGTCTCGTGCCTTTCTCTCACAACCCCTCACGTAAGCAGCCGGTTGTCTGCACACCATATGATGGTGTTAAAAAACTTGGAAGAAAGAACGCTACTGTCCATGAGGTAGCCCATGCAGTAGCCACAAAAACAGGCTTGCATGTCGAAGAAGAAGAGCAAACATTCTGCCAAAAAATGGAGACGAAGGGCAAAAAGACCTTGGCCAAGATGCTCAAATGCTAATGGCATCCTCTGAGCCGGTTGCAAGCCAAGATGCAAAGACAAATTTTGCACCCTCTAAGCCAGCCAAAGAAAAAGAAGAAGGCGATGAAGGAAAAGATGCGAAGAAGAAGGCAGCATCCTTTGAGCCCGGAATCCTGCAATATACGAAAGATCTCACTTCAACAACCGAAGGCGTCGAAATGATGCAAAACTCCACAACCTCTCAGCCAAATCATAAATAACTCATGAAAATTGATGTGGAAGAGACCAATGAAGATGATGTAGATGAAGACGAAGATGAAGATGATGTTATGCTCTTTCCCGATACAAGAAAGGTTCTCTCTTCCCTAGAAACAACTCAAGGAACTAACTTCATTTCTTTGCTTGACATTAAGGAGGCATATGATCATGTAACAATGCTTGCCAACAATGATGACAATGAGAAAGAAGAAGATGAAGTTGAACCCGAATTTCAAGTCTTTGACCCAGGTGGTTATCATGATTGGATCTTTCATCATGAAGTTACCACGTCGCAACCTCCTCAAATCAAGAAATCTCAAAAGCATTGGTAATACATCGAGCTTGAAATACAAGTTCATCCAATTCATGCAGCAATCTTCCGTTTCTTTCCATTGAGGGGGAGAAATGGCGATGAGAAATGTCAAGAAATGAAGATTTATGCTGCAAGTCTTCAAGATCTACGTACAAGAGTCGAAGCTGATTGAAGAATGACAACAACATGTTGTGACACTGGATCATCCTCAATGCTATGCTTGACACAGGATGATGTCCTTCTTGCCACTTATTTCATCAGGATCTCATGAACCCTCGATAGACTCTACATTGAATTTGTATCTTTTCTAATTATGCACCGCACGGTGGTCTTTGAACAACCACAAAAAGAGAAAGAACATGTTTTCTCTAGTTGCAGTTAAGCACGTGGACATCTCTCTCTTGAACTGCAATTGGTCTTGAAGGTGGATGTTATAAGTCAATACCAAGTACTGTTCGGTGCTTAGAAATGAACGGGCACATCCAAACATAAATAATGTACTCAAATAAAAATCTGGCAGTTGCGTCTCTGTGATTGTATGTGTGAGAGCCCGTCTACGCCTGTGAGTGAGAGAGAGAGAGGTCACCATCTCTGATTTCAACATGGTATCTAGGGGTTTGTCTTTCCTACCTGGGGATGGGCTTGCTCGTTTCTCAGTGCCAGGCCTCCTCTGTCTTGTGACTTTCTCTCATCACCCCTCACGTAAGCAGCCGGTTGTCTGCACACCATATGATGGTGTTAATAACCTTGGAAGAAAGAACGCTACTGTCCATGAGGTAGCCCATGCAGTAGCCACAGAAACACGCCTGCATGTCAAAGAAGAAGGGCAAACATCCCCTCAAGAAGGCTCCCTCCCGCCACAAAGTGGAGATGATGATGGCGAACTCGTGCTGAAAAATGGAGACGAATGGCAAAACGACCCTGGCCAAGATGCTCAAATGCTAATGGCATCCTCTGAGCCGTTTGCAAGCCAAGATGCAAAGACAAATCGTGCACCCTCTGAGCCAGCCGAAGAAAAAGAAGAAGGCGATGAAGGAAAAGATGCAAAGAAGAAGGTCGCATCCTCTGAGCCCGGACTCCTGCAACATGCAAAACATCTCACTTCACCAAACGAAGGCGTTAAATTGATGCAAAACTCCACAAACTCTCAGCCAAAGCATAAATAACTCATGCAAATTGATGTGGAAGAGACCAATGAAGATGACGAAGACGAAGATGAAGATGATTCTATAATGCTCTTTCCCGATACAAGAAAGGTTCTCTCTTCCCTAGAAACAACTCCAGGAACTAACTTTATTTCTTTGCTTGACATTAAAGAGGCATATGATCGTGTAATGATGGTTGCCGACAATGATGACAATATATGATGCTGATGCCAATGAGAAAGAAGAAGATGAAGTTGAACCCGAATTTCAAGTCTTTGACCTAGGTGGTTATCATGATTGGATCTTTCATCATGAAGTTACCACGTCGCAACCTCGTCAAATCAAGAAGTCTCAAAAGCATCAGTCATACACTGAGCTTGAAATTCAAGGTCATCCAATTCATGCAACGATCTTCCGCTTCTTTCCATTGAGGGGGAGAAATAGCGATGAGAAATGTCAAGAAATGAAGATTTATGCCGCAAGTCTTCAAGATCTACGTACAAGAGTCGAAGTTGATCGAAGAATGACAACAAACATGTTGTGACACTGGATCATCCTCAATGCTATGCTTGACATAGGATGATGTCAGTCTTGCCACTTGTTTCATCAGGATCTCATGAACCCTTGATAACCTCTACAATGAATTTGTATCTTTTCTAATTATGCACCGCACGGTGGTCTTTGAACAATCACAAAAAGAGAACGAACATGTTTTCTGTAGTCGCACTTAAGCACGTGGAAATCTCTCTCTTGAACTGCAATTGGTCTTGAAGGGGGATGTTGTAAGTCAATACCAATTACTATTCGGCGCCCAGAAATGAACGAGCACATCCAAACATAAATAATGTACTCAAATGATAATCTGACAGTTGCGTCTCTGTGATTAGAGCACATCTGTGCCTGTGTGTGTGAGAAAGAGAGGTCACCATCTCTGATTTAACATGGTATCTGAAGGTTGGGATCTCCTACCTAAGGTGGTCTTGCTCGTTTCTCAGCGCCAGGCATCCTCTCTCTCGTGCCTTTCTCTCACGACTCATCACGTAAGCATCCAATTGTTTGCACAACATATGATGGTGTTGATAACCTTGGAAGAAAGAACGCTGTTGTCCATGAGGTAGCCCATGCGATAGCCAAAGAAACACGATCACATGTCAAAGAAGAAGGGCAAATGTCCCCTCAAGAAGGCTCCCTCCCGCCACAAAGTGGAGATGATGATGGCGAACTCCTGTCGAAAAATGGAGACGAAGGGCAAAAAGACCCTGACCAAGATGCTCAAATGCTAATGGCATCCTCTGAGCCGGTTGCAAGCAAAGATGCAAAGAAAAATCCTGCACCCTCTGAGCCAGCTAAAGAAGAAGAAGAAGGAGATGAAGGACAAGATGCAAAGAAGAAGGCAGCATTCTCTGAGCCCGGACTCCTCCAACATGCGAAAGATCTCACTTCAACAAACGAAGGCGTCAAAATGATGCAACACGCCACAACCTCTCAGCCAAAGCATAAAGAACTCATGCAAATTGATGCAGAAGAGACCAACGAAGATGATGAAGACCAAGATGAAGATGATGCTATGCTCTTTCCCAATACAAGAAAGGTTCTCTCTTCCCTACAAACAACTCTAGGAACTAACTTCATTTCTTTGCTTGACATCAAAGAGGCATATGATCTTGTAACGGTGCTTGCCGACAATGATGATGATGCCAATGAGAAAAAAGAAGATGAAGTTGTACCCAAATTTCAAGTCTTTGACCCAGGTGGTTATCATGACTGCATCTTTCATCATGACATTACCACACCGCAACCTTTTCCAATCAAGAAATCTCAAAAGCATCGGTCATACATGGAGCTTGAAATCCAAGTTCATCCTATTCATGCAACGATCTTTCGTTTCTTTCCATTGAGGGGGAGAAATGGTGATGATAAATGTCAAGAAATGAAGATTTATGCCACAAGTCTTCAAGATCTACGTACAACACTCAAAGCTGATCGAAGAATGGAAACAAACACATATGTTGCAAGACTGGATCATCCTCAATGCTATGCTTGACACAGGATGATGTCACTCTTACCACTTGTTTCATCAGGATGTCATGAACCCTCGATAGCCTCTACATCAAATTTGTATCTTTTCTAATTATGCACCGCACTGTGGTCTTCGGACAACCACAAAAAGATAACGCGCGTGTTTTCTCTAGTCGCACATAAGCACGTGGACATCTCTCTCTTGAACTACAATTGGTCTTCAAGGGGGATGTTGTAAGTCAATACCAATTACAGTCCATCGCAAAGAAATGAATGGGCACATCCAGACATTAATAATGTACTCAAATGATAATCTGACAATTGTGTCTCTGTGATTGTATCCGTGAGAGCGCATATGTACCTATGTGTTTGAGAGAGAGAGAGGTCACCATCTATGATTTAACATGGTATCTAGGGGTTGGGCTTTCCTACCTGGGGGTGGGCTTGCTCGTTTCTCTGCACCAAGCCTCCTCTCTCTCGTACCTTTCTCTCACGACCCCTCACGTAAGCAGCCACTTGTCTGCACACCATATGATGGTGTTGATAACCTTGGAAGAAAGAACGCTGCTGTCCATGAGGCACCCCATGTAGTAGCCAAAGAAACACGCCCGCATGTAAAAGAAGAAGGGCAAACGTCCCCTCAAGAAGGCTCCCTCTTGCCACAAAGTGGAGATGATGATGGCAAACTCCTGCTGAAAAATGGACACGAAGGGGAAAAAGACCCTGGCCAAGATGCTGAAATGCTAATGGCACCCTCTGAGCCGGTTGCAAGCCAAGATGCAAAGACAAATCCTGCACCCTCTAAGCCAGTCAAAGAAGAAGAAGAAGGAGATGAAGGACAAGATGCGAAGAAGAAGGCTGCATCCTCTGATCGTGGACTCCTGTAACATGCGAAAGATCTCACTTCAACAAATGAAGGCGTCAAAATGATGCAAAACTCCACAATCTCTCAGCCAAAGCATGAAGAACAAATGAAAATTGATGTAGAAGAGACCAACGAAGATGATGAAGACCAAGATGAAGATGATGCTATGCTCTTTCCCGATACAAGAAAGGTTCCCTCTTCCCTACAAACAACTCTAGGAACTCACTTCATTTCTTTGCTTGACATTAAAGAGGCATATGATCTTGTAACGGTGCTTGCCGACAATGATGACAATGATGATGATGCCAATGAGACAGAAGAAGATGAAGTTGTACCCAAAGTTCAAGTCTTTGACCCAGGCTGTTATCATGATTGGATCTTTCATCATGACATTACCACGTCGCAACCTTGTCAAATCAAGAAATCTCAAAAGCATCGGTCATACATCAAGCTTGAAATCCAAGTTCATCCAATTCATGCAGCGATCTTCCGTTTCTTTCCATTGAGGGGGAGAAATGGTGATGAGCAATGTCAAGAAATGAAGATTTATGTCACAAGTCTTCAAGATCTACGTACAACAGTCGAAGCTGATCGAAGAATGACAACAAACATGTTGCGACACTAGATCATCCTCAATGCTATGCTTGACACATGATGATGTCACTCTTACCACTTGTTTCATCAGGATCTCATGAACCCTCAATAGCCTCTACATCAAATTTGTATCGTTTCTAATTATGCACCTCACGGTGGTCTTCGGACAACCACAAAAAGATAACGCACGTGTTTTCTCTAGTCGCACTTAAGCACGTGGACATCTCTCTCTTGAACTACAATTGGTCTTGAAGGGGGATGTTGTTAGTCAATATCAATTACTGTCTGCTGCCTAGAAATGAACGGGCACATTCAAACATTAATAATGTACTCAAATGATAATCTGATAGTTGTGTCTCTGTGATTGTATGCGTAAGAGCAGGTCTGCGCCTATGTGTGTGTGTGAGAGAGAGAGAGAGAGGTCACCATCTCTGATTTCAACAACTTAGTGCTACATGGTGGAACATCTCACACTCGGGTCGTGGTATCTTCCTTGATTCTCATTTTTCTTTCAATGAGCTCCAGCCGGTACCTCCTATCTTCCATATTTTAGCATTTCTTTTGCAAAAATTTTCTTTGGAAATATTAGCTCGTAAATGGAATCTAACGGATGCACGAGTCGCACCCTTTGAGAGAGAGAGAGAGAAAGAGAGAGATCAGCGGAGGGAGGTAGCGCACGCGCGAGAGAGAGAGAGAGAGAGAGAGAGAGAGAGATGGCTCCGCGAAAGATCGACGGACTCGACAGCATTGTGGACAACCTTATGGAAGATTTTCGTAACATTGTCCCAGAGTTGGACGAGTATGCCAAAGACAGTGTTGATCGCCAGTTTCTGCGCGACGTCATCAGGGGCATGCATACGCAGCTTCTGCCTTGCGTTCAGAACGCCTCTCGGCCGCCGCCCAAGAGTCGTCCTCGTCCTAGTTCGCCCAGGTGCTCTGTCTGCGGCAAGAGGATGTCCGACACTGAGAATACGCCTACGCCTAGCAGGCGGAGTGGCAAGTCCCCTGCGAGTCGCCCTAGAAGAGAGAGAAGCAAATCTCCTTCGCCCAAGCGGGCCAGGCGGAACTCTCCCGTGCGCAACGTAAGCCCTAGCAAGGCCTCTCGCCAGAACACGCCCTCTCCGGTCAGACCTTCAATTAGATCCGGGAAAACTAAAAGTTCGTGAATGGTGGTTTCTTATTGGGTAGGCTACGTCTCCCTTTTGACACTCTAGAGGCCAATGACGACGTCGGGCTAAACTCTGATTCGTGCTTGGCTCAAGTCTTTAAGGGTTTTCTTTCGATACTGTTGAGCTTCCATCATAGGAAACACAAGCCACTTCTCAAAGTAGCATTACGACCCTAGTTAGGAAGTGCGGATGAAACGCATGGATGAATACTTGACTTTATAAGTTCTCTCACGATTATAGTCTTTGAGAAACCAAATATTAGGACTATAGAAAAGGTAAAATGATTAAGATTTGCAACCAAGTAGAGACTCGGGTTTCATCTCTAGGGTGCTACAAGTCTTCAATAAGTTAGACACAAAACAACATCCACTTCCACATAGAGTGCCTTTAAACTTTTAAAATAAGAAGGGTGTCTAGATGTTTTCTCGGAGAAAAACATGCAATGTTTTTGCATCCTTAAGGACGCTCCCCCATACGAGGGTGGCCCTTTACCAGGGAGGATGCCATTCTCAAAATGATTGCAAGCCCCATAGAATCTGCACAACTTTCCTTACATTAAGACTGTAGCGATGAGGCCGATGAGAGCACGACATGAAAAATTAAGATTTCTTCGTACAATGATGAGACATACATCTTGGCTTGTGCAACAAAGAAGGCAAGCTTCCTTCCTTGCTCCAAATTAACCGAGCCATAGAGATAGTAAGAGGGAGGAAGCTAAGCCTCCTTGATTGCTCCATTGCCCACGGACATATTAAGAGAGACTCGCAATCCACTTTCGACCATCCTCCACACATGATTGCTCTTAACTATCTGCAAGAGCCAAGGGGTGGGGGGGGTGTATAAAAAGCCACATTGATAGCTTGATCATATGGTATAGTGCCATTGTGTACAAGAGTGTAGATGTTTTGGTTGATTGGTTCCATGAGGAGCTATTTATCTTTGAAACTGAATTTATACTATTGTTTACTACTTAACATGAAGATTCTCAACTTGATATAAATTTAAAAAAAGAAATCTCAACTTGAACATTTCTATGCCCTCAAAATATGTAAATGTAGCACGTGCACTCACCTAGGGGTTTTGCATATTTCAAAATCTTATGATTACATGTACAAGAGGGTTTCAAGAATGGAAAACTTAGAAAAAGATACATGTTTATGAAGGAAGTGGGTATTTTAATTCATGCTGAAGTATGTGTGTAGATAGTTTTTACAAATACCTCATGAACATACATAGTATAGGTAATTTTGAAAGGTGGATCCCTAGCATCTATGCCATAGTTTTTACAAATACCTCATGAACATACATAGTATAGGTAATTTTGAAAGGTGGATCCCTAGCATCTATGCCATAGTCAATAAAGCTTTGAGATTTTCTACTCTAAAGCTCTACTAAATTTCATAGTACTTTTGTGCCATGTTCTATAAAGAGCAACATGTGTGTGTGTGTGAGAGAGAGAGAGGTCTTTAAAAAAAAGGTGAAAATTCATTATGACCTACAGAAGGATATTGAGATGAGAGAGAAATAGGGAGTTGGTTTGATCTGGTCCGAAGAAAATGTTTTAAGCCTTTACGGTGTTTTTGCTATAGCAACAAGCTCTTGAAAGAAGATGCACAATATATATAATCTACTATGAAGGGAAAAATGATTAACACTACAAGAGGTTGTGTGCTCTTGTGACGCTGTTAGCGACGAAAATACACTGGGTTTTTATAACCCCCGGCGTCCCTAAAACCGTCGCTACGAGAGCGTCGCTATATAGAGACGCTCATAGCGACGGTCATAGCGACGGTTATAGCGACATTTACACAGAAGTCTATAGCGACGCTACAGAGCCATAAATAGCGACGGTTATAGCGACGCCCGAGAGAATGTTTTTTTGGTGACAGGGCATTGAATGCCCTGCCACCCATCAAGCATATTGTACTTGATTCACTTTTTAAAAAAAGTGCAAGGGTAGATAATAGACCCAAAATAGTCACCCACAAGACGCATTGTTTGCAAAATTGATAATTGTACACATCATAGGCAAAATGAATTGATTGGCAAATGTAATAATGACAATTGTACAACATCATAGGCATAAAGAATTGATTGGCAAAATGAACTGCGGTGACAAATGTAATAATATACATGGTTCAAAAAGACGTATAAAATCCGTCTCATGATACATAAGCTATGAGAAACCCTAAACTAATGCTATCTAGCTACGACTAAACTGACGTCGTCTAGTCAGACGTCTCATCGCGTCCAAGCGGCGTATCTGTCGGATCCTGCAAAAAAAGACAATAAGACAGCTTTCAGTAAGTATAAACATATAACAACATTTATAAAACAATACAAAAAATAGAAAAGAGTAAACCCTAATCCTAACCATGCCGCCGCGAGAACTGAGAATGTCCATCAGGGCGTTTAAGCCCTTTCTGCCTGTGTACTCGCGCTCGTACGGTGTGGGATCACATCCTGTCATTGACCACTATCAAAACATACAAAGATTTCATTATGTTAGAATTAAAAAACTCATAAACCCTAAACTATCGAACATAAAGAGCAATGCAAAAACACTTACAAAATCGGCCTCAAATGATGCCCATCCACCGCTCCCCAAGTAGTGCGAGCTCCCTGCCTCTACTCGCGCTCTGGCTGCATCCTTTTGTTGCTTCCACTTGTCGGGATTCTCGCGCGCTGCTTTCTTCGCATTCTTTCAATCTTCTTTGGCCTGCCAATCTGGCCTGTTCCACCCATGCTTGATTGCTTTTTGCACTTCGGAACGCTTGTGTTTGCAGTATTCGCGCATTCGAATCTTCATCAGGTCTTCATTGAAGCGTTGATCCCGTGTTGGAACGGGAAACTCATCATGAAGTATGCTGATGACTCTGTTTTTTAAATCACTTGGTACTTCACTCCATTTGTTTCGTATGTAGTGTCTAAACAGCTGAGAGCAAAGACCACGCATGCACGAGATCACCTTCTTGCCGTCATCATCCATGATGATGCCGCCGCTGAAGTCGACGGAGTAAGGCAAGCCCTCTGGCCGGTGACGCGTGAACCTGGGTGTCCCGGCAGGGGTCTCTAGCGGCGTGTCGATGGGGGTACGGACGTCAGGTGTCTCCACCGACGTCTGGGCCCCGAAGCAAGGAGTGTCGAGTGGGGTGGCTCCTGGCGGAGTAGGTAGAGGTGTGTAGCTGCTAGGAACAGTCAGCCGCGCAAAACTTGGCGTAGATGGCGATGCTGTGGTTGGTGTGGGGGCGGACAAAGAAGGGGAGAGTAAAGAGCCTCGTCGAACACGAGGCGGTGTGGAGGCATCGGCGGTGAAATCCCCACAACAACCGCCACCGCCACCACTAGAGCGCCGGTGTCTAGACGAGTGTGAAGATCGTCTCGTCGACGCCGAAGCTTCGGAGCGCGCCGAATGCTCCGAAAGAGAGGGAGATGCGGATGGAGTAGAAACGCGCGATGATGCGCCAGAGCGATGACGCTCCACGTACCACTGTCTCTGCTGCGGTGACAAAGAAGAAAGAAACTCCTCATCATCCATACCTGCATTAAACACACGAATATTTAAACTTAATATTGAATGAATAGAGTAGACAATGACGCAAAGACCATTAAATACAATGACGTAATGACGCATATAAATACAATGACGCAATGAATTGAGTGATAGAAGAGGCAAGTCGAAAACTCAGAATTTTCAATCAAAAGATGTGAGCGCGAGTAGAAAAGAGCGTTATACACCATGGAAGGTACTTAGAGAGCCAGAGCTTTTACAACACGGAGCAAAATTGTTCAAATACAATATTAGTGGCTTTAAGAGATCTCTCTCTCATCCTCGCATAACTCAGCATAACTTCCTATATCTATATAGAGCTCTCCGTTTAAACACATATCCTCTGTTTCATTTTGTAGCTCCTCTGCATGCACCCCATATAGAGTAGTAGCATCTTGATGCTCGTCTGGCACCACCGCAGCGGCTTCTCATTGAGCATCTTCTCTGATCTCCTCCATTGATGCCGTTGTGATTGGCACATGGTAGCCTTCATACGTCCTTGCACTACGAGGGGCTACCTCTATGACGTACCACCAGTTTGATGTAGACTTTGTAGGATGAAATATTACCTTCCAGAGCCACATAACTTACATGACAGCTTTCAAGCACATAACTTGTAAAAGGGGGATGTTAACTATTTACATACTTACTTGTTTACAATGCTCGGGTAGTACGAAAGTGTCTCTTAGGTCAGTCCATTTCTTAGTAGAATCCACCTCAAGAAAACCAGACTCTCCTCTACGCACAGTAGCGTTGTGACCCTCCATGATTATCTTGAGCCATTGCACGTCGAACAAGTCGACAAAAAATCCTCTGTAATCGATCCTCAAAATCCTCTGTAATCGATCCTCAAAATCTCTTGTAGAGTGCCGAAGTAAGTGAGTTCCGCCACCACAGGATCTGCATCAGAGGAAGGTCGTCGACTAGACTGTTCAAATTTTGCCATGATTCCACAATCTTGAGTAAAACGCTTTTTGTCGATCCATTCCACCCTAAAATGTCGACCTTTACACCATGCTGCTGTGTATGACTTATACTACAACGAAAAAAGATTATGAGTGGTCGTTCAAACGTTTAGAAATAAAGTCACTAGCTAGTCGTACTCTGCAAACTTACCTTGGTCGCGCAACCCCGAGAGTACTCCCACTCTTCCTCAGACACTTCGTCACCGCATTGTTGTGCGCTTTTCAATTGGTTGTGCAACCATCTTAAGCTCATGAATGTTGGTAGGCTCTCCAGAACCGTCGGATAGTGCATCGGTGGTCGTCTTCCCCGTCTCCACTCGATTCGTGCCCTTTGTCGCTCTTGCTTTGCATCCTCATATTGTGAGATCCACTTTTGCATCACTGGATTGTGAAGCATGTAAAATTGGTTGATTTTAGCCTCTAGATCTTCCGTCATCTTCTTCTCAACACCGAGATTGCACATGAAAATCCCAGATATGCGCTCATCATCTATGGTTCGCCATAGCGTGTCCCGGGCTTTATCAAATCCGTCTAGCCAATCTCCAATGTACACTAGGGACTCTGATACCAACCAATCTTCTGCCATGCTACCCTCCGGACGTGACTTTTGACGCACATATCCCTTAAGCGTTTTCATGAAACGTTCTAAGAAGAACATCCATCTGGAATGAACTGTGCCAGCTATTTCCACCTCATCAACTATGTGAACAAGAAGATGCACCTGAATGCTTAGCATGGTAGTAGAAAAATGTTTCTCAAACATGCACACAAGCTCCGCAACATTTAGTTTGGCGAATGGTATGGAGTCTACGTTGATCTCCTTTTGTGAGATCCATTGCACCAGCTTTGCAAGTTTGTAGATTGTGTTACGGATGTCGAGAGACAAACATCCCTCAATGGCAACCGGTAAAATAAACTGTAAAGTATGTGCAGTAATGATATTAAAGTCCACATTTTATGCAATGATATTAAAGTCCACTATGAATGTACCTGACACATTTTATGCCAATCGTGTGACTTCAAACCGGTAAGCTTTCCTTCTTTAGTAAAACACGTTCGGAGCGAGTGCATTACGCCAGTGGGGGTCCGCAAAGATCGAATGGCCTCTTTTACTTTGCGTTCTTGGGCTCCTGTGAAAATCCATGGTGCTTTAGGGAGTTTTATCGATCCATCAGACGCTGTTTGTGACCAATATTGCTCTATACGATCCACATTTCTAAGGTCAACTCTGGCTCCCAAAGTATCTTTCTTGCCGGTAGGATGGTCCTATAGTAGATTACCCACATTCTTGAATATGTGCATTGGATCGAGCAAGTGATTGATCATGAGTCGGGGCCAGTATGGTAACTCGTACCATAGAGATAGTCTCTTCATCCCTGGAGGCAATCCGTCATCGCACATCTCCTTCTGCTCTAACCATGCTTGTGCAGACATCCTTGGTGGCTCTCTTCCCAAAAAGCCGTCGCGTAACACATGATTCTCTGGAAGATACGCTTGATGACCTTCGTAGATTTGCTTCTTCAGTGAGGGCGCCCTACGTGCATTCAGTCTAGGTCCACATGTGACACATGCTCTGTATCCGCTTGTTTGAAGCCGTGCATGTATACACATGATAATAGATCAACTATGGGAAAAAACAAGATTTACAGTGTCTGAGTGAGGAGTGTCAATAGATCAAGTGAGCATTCTGTTAGCCCGGGATAGTCATGCATGGTCCACATTAGAATGCCTCTGATCAAAGCATTCCGTCGTCTTGTGTGTCGGCTCATATCCACCACCTCTATGCCAATCCACAATTGTTGTAGCTCTTCCAATAGTGGACGAAGATACACATCCATATTCTCCACTTTATATCGCCCTGGCATAATCAAGCTTAGCCATAGGTGCCCCTTCTTCGTAGTCAACCACAGGGGAATGTTGTAGTTGACGATGACAACGGGCCATACACTGTAAGATGTTGATCTTTGACCAAATGGATTTACGCCATCCATAGCCAGGACTAAGCGCAAATTTCGAGCTTCCCTGGCAAAATCCGACCATGTTCCATCTATATGTTTCCAGGCTGCGCAATCTGCAGGAATTCGTAGCACACCATCCGAAGATTTATTCTCCTCATGCCATGATGCTAGGGCGGCCATGGACTTACATTCGAAGAAATGCTTGATGCGAGGAAGCAGAGGAAAATGTCGCAAAACCTTTTGTGGAATTTTTGTCCCGTGGAGATCTACTCGATATCTTTCGGAATCACATTTCGGACACTTCTCCATGTCTATGTATTCCCCTCTGAAAAGAATGCAGTCATTAGGACAAGCGTGGATAGAATTGTAACCCATTCCCAAGTTTCGCAAAATCTTTCTTGCTTCATCTCGAGAATTTGGCATCACATTGTCAGCTGGTAGTATGTGCTCTTTAAGCAATCTACACAACATAAAAATACGATACAGTCGTGTAAAAATCTATCAGATCATTATACATTTAGATTTTTATTAAAGTAAACTAATTGTAATAGATCACCTGAAAAGCGCTGTGACGCTAGTGTCACTCCATCCAAACTTTGCCTGCATGTTGAGAAGAACCAGGAGTGCTTTCAATCTAGACATACGTGCTCCATTATACAATGGCGTATCGGCTTCATTTTTCATATCATCATAGATAAGCCTTTCTGAATCCATGATCTTCTCGATCATTTCATCAATCTCGGGCTCAAACATTGCCTCGTTGGGAATGTGCTCTCCATGATCATCCCCCGAGCTGTCAGAGGCTACATCTTGTGGCCTCACATATGCTTCTTGACCAAAGCACCTGCGAACACGTCTATTGGGTTGCAAGATTGCTGTTTGTTGGCCAGCGTCAGAGTCCGACGAGTTATAATTGGCAACAACTCGATCTATAATAGATGGATCGAACTCGCCAAATTCACGAACGTGCTGCAAAGAAACACGTCTTGTCCGTCGCACAGCATGCTTGCATTGATTACAAGGACATAAGACCCTCGTTGAGAGATAGGTGTTTCGGTTGGACAGTCCCACATCCTCGTCACTACTCATAATGAGGATAAAAATCTTATAACCTAGACAACAAATTTAATATTCTATCGGCATTCTTCGTCTTATCTCTCTCTCTCTCTCTTTCTCTCTCTCTCTCTCTCTCTCTCTCTCTCTCTCTCTCACACACATTCTCTAGTCATGTCCAGTCCCCGCACACCTCGGTCTAGAGGTGCACGGAGATCAGAACCACCAGGTTATAATCTCGTCTTTATTGGTCAATACCTATATTTGTGGGTACAAGAAATCTACAGACCCACGTCTACATGATACTGCATGTAGTGGACAAAACCCCTTTGCCTCTTCTCTAGCTGTAGCACTTCACAGCATCTTAACATCTTTTCACAGTAGATCTTTTCACTATTCGTCTAACTCTAAACCCTAAACCGTAAGTAATTCTTGCGTGGACTCGATCTAACGTAAATAAGCGTAAATCTAAATAAACGTAAATCTAACTAAAAATAAACTTAAATCTAATTTAACGTAAGTCTACATCTAACCTAATCTTTAACGTCTTTTGGGATAGTTTCCTACGACGTTAAAACTCTCTTCTTCTTGTGTGTGTGTGTGTGTGGGTAAACCTAAATAAACCTAAGTCTAATCTAATATAACATAAATCTAAATCTAACGTAAATTATGTTATATTAAAAACAAAGAACTAAACTAACAGGGATTATAAGAACCTTAAAACTGATTTAACACATAATTTTTCACATAACTCGGCAAGAGTTGACATTCTCATCACTAAAGATGTGAGAGTTAACTTCCGGCGGTGACGCTGCCTCATCTCCATCCACATCTGACGACAGCAATTGGCCCTTTGGACTGTTCTTGCTCTTGTTACTAACTTTGAAGTTGCTGTTGAATGACTAGAGGTTGTCTAGATGGTCATTGTCGGGGATGTAGTGACTCTTGCCGCCCTGAAGATCCACCTTCTTCCCTATCTTCTGAAGACATTTCACCAGTACTTTTGGATCGACGGAGCCCACCATGAGTGAAGGCAGCAATACCCTATATTCCATTGAGGGCTTTCTTCACCCGCTTCATGCAGGCATCGCAGTCTATGGAGACCTAAATCTAATCTAATAGAACGTAAATCTAACTAAAAATAAACATAAATCTAATCTAATTTAAGTTAAATAAACCTAAATCTAATTTAACGTAAGTCTACATCTAACCTAATCTTTAACGTCTTTTAGGATAGTTTCCTACGACGTTATAACTCTATTCTTCTTGTTTGTGTGCGCGTGTGTGGATGTGTGTGCCAATAAAAAGAGATAAATGGTATAACCTTTCTATCACCCATGCCAAGTATGATAGATTGGTTATGCCATTTCCCTCTTGAATAATAGGTCTTGAGTTCAACTCCTCGTCGGCTAGATCTTTAGGTCTTTTAATTTTAATTAGTTTCTAACGACGTTAAATTAGTTTCTCTCTCTTTCTCTCTCAATGTGTGTGCGTTTTTTTTGTTTATGCATGTTTTCTCTCTCTTTTCCTCTCTCAATGTGTGCGTTTTTTGTTTATGCATGCTCTCTCTCTCTCTTTTCCTCTCTCAATGTGTGCGTGCATTCTTTGTTTATGTATGTGTGTGTGCGTTTTTGTTTATGTTTGTACTTTCTCTCTCTCTCTCTCTCTCTCTCAAAAACACTATGTGTGTGTGTGTGTGTGTGAGAGAGAGAGAGAGAGAGAGAGAGAGAGGGAGAGAGAAAGAGGGGAAGGGAACATGAGAGTGAGGAGAGGGAAGGAGCATACCTGGGTCTCCTTCCTCTCCTCGTGTGTGTGTGTGTGTGTGGAGAAGAAAGAGAGAGAGAGAGAGAGAGGGAGAACGTTACCTGCTCCTTGCTTGAGGGCGCCGAAAAACTCAGATCTGAGATCTGAATTTTTGGGCGCTCTCTGTTATTTTTTTAGCCCAGTCGGCGTCGCTATGAGCGTCGCAAATTTACAAGTAAATTTGCGACGCTCATAACGACGCCGGAAAATTTTTTGTGAGCGTCGCTGTGTGAGCGTCACTAATATGAATAACCTCTTGTAGTGTAAAGAGGTTCTGAATGAAACTACAGAATGCATTCGGCTGGAAATAGGTTGGGAGGAGCCCATACACTCCTTGTCAGTGCATGCGTACATTACCAGAAGTCAAGCCAATGAGGCCGTCGTTGAAGAGAAACACATATGTGAGAATGGGGATCAAGGGTTAAGCAAATGAACCGTATACGAAAGCATCAGTATCATCCTTAGGTGTGTGTTTTATTAAACCTATGTACACCTTCTTTCATTCTCTTACACCATAATTTTATTTTTTTGCCAATATGTACATACTCTAACCTCATATTTTTCCTTTATACAAATCACTCCCACATTTTCACCCTCACCCTCGTGAAAACAAAAATTGATTTCTACTCATTGGTTACTTTTATTATATTATTTACTTGCATACATTTTCCTCTTTCACCCAAAATAATTCAAGGAGGGACCATATCATATGATTCCAATATCTTTCCATATCCATAACTCCTCCATATTTTTATTATTATTTTTACTCATTATTCTAACACCATGTGCTCATTGAGCTAAAGTCCATGAATAGTCCATACACTAGTCCCACCATGTATATATTTCTTATTTCACCAATAATCCTCCTCCATGCATGGGTCAAGGGCAACTTGAATGCTTTGTATTATAATATGACAAAGGAGGGTCTCACTCTTGGATGCATTGTACAAATTCAACAAAGGAGGGGGCCACTAAAAGACTTTTGCAGGCATAAAAAATAGGCTTTTTGGTGAGAATTGTGGCACCTATCTCCACTCCGAATTTGGAGCAGTGGTCAAAAGAGAAAATGTAGCCCACGCTCTGAATAATAACCTCAAATTTTTTCATGATTTTTGGAGCTACCAGCGGTGAGCTATGATTTTTTGAGTGGACCCCAGTCTGCCCACTTTTCTCACAAGTAGCCCTTAGTCTTCTCTCACCCTTCCACACACCTACTCACTCTTACACATCCCTCCCTCTCCTTCCCTCACTCAAACCTGCAATTTCCATGGCTTCTCCCACCCTCTTCACCATTACCCTTCTCTCTCATCCCTATAGTTCTTTTATGAACCTCTACATACATACACCCTCTCCATGTCTCTCTCTATTGCTTCTATGTTACAATTTCATTTACCTCTCCTAAAATATCTAAAATTCAGTGTCTTAACCATGATAACTTCTGCAAATTGAGGATTTTTCATCAACAAATCCTCTTTTCATCGTGGTGGTCAACCGTGGCGGCGGCGTAAAGAAGCGAAGAAGAAGAAGAAGACCAGCGGTCATTTTTTCCACAATCTACACAAGGGTGAGTTCAAGCTTCTTCAAAGCTTCACCATCTCAATGATTCTCTTTTAATTCACCCCTCTTCCTTCATCAAATCAACTCACTCTACCCATTGTAAATGTAACATTAACTTTCTAGTGATTACTAACGACTAACATACTAACACAAAATAGCATTGACCTAACCATAAAAGACACCTCACCTCAAGACATGTATAGTAACTCTCTCTCTCTCTCTCTCTCTCTCTCTCTATCCCCTTCCTTAAAACTTACTTTCACCTTATCTACCATCAATAATGCTCTCTTTTGAGCCCACACCCATGACTCAAGCAGACAAAGAAGGCCCGCAATGTTTTGATATTCAAAAAAATCATAATCCTGATTTGTTAGCTTGTAAATTAGGATTTTCAATAATCTTAATGAGGGGTCTCCAACCTATAAATAGGCCCCTCTCCTTCTTGTAAAACAACTTCCAACATCTCACATAGCACCCCAACACTCTATGCGTGAGGAGAGACTTAGGTGTAGCAACCACTTGTGAGCTTCACTCTTGGTGTGAGAGAAGCTTTCAAGCTACACATTGCAAGTGAGAGAGCGTGAGTTTCACAAATCTCAAAACCACTATTGTATATGCTCCTTTATCATCAATAAATTGAGGTTTGGTGCATCAAAGGCGTGATTCGACGTTCAAATCTTCGTCCTTCCATTTGTGCAATACGGCTTGGTGAATTCAAGGTGACTTGTGTATTTTGAGTTTCTATCGGTTGATCTTGATTTTAGAAAGTGTTTTAGTGTGTTTTTCATTGCCAATTTTGTGTCCATTGTAAGAGGGTATTGTGGTGAGAGGTCTCCCACACCCTAAGACAGTGTGTGTGTGTGTGTTTTGGCAATGATTAGCAATCACTAAGCATTGAGTGTGTTTTTGTACAAGCTCTACGATAGCAACCTAACGAACCATCTCCATTTGCAAGTCACAAATAAGGTATTACGCAAGATCCATTCCTCTCTCTCTTCCCTTTGCTCTAGCTCTCTCTGGTCCATTTCATGTGTGTCTTGGTGTGAGGTTGCTCGTGTATGTTGTGTGGTGCATCTTCTTGGTTGTGCCAAAATCTCTCTTGCGTCCTAGTTCGCATACCATAACTAGGTGGTGCCCCTATCTTGTTTGGGTTTGGCTGTGGGTTTGTTGTTGTGTTGTGCTTGTGGTTGCCCCAGCCCCAATTGAGCAGCACGGGAGCCTTGAGGGGTGTTTAGAGGTCGCCTCTCTTGTTGCCCGCCCCGGACCGCCTCAATTTTGGTGCCCCCACGGAGGACAGGCTTGTGTATCTTTTTGTGTAGGTTCAACCTTTAGCATAGTCAAGTAGGTTGCATGAATCACGAGAATTTGTATGATCCTTTTATTCCCATTGCAAGGCAAAAGGTACACATAATTGTTAGTACTAAGTTGCAATTTCAGCGAGTAATTCGTAGGATTTTAGGTCCTCTTAGGTTGGCCGAGATAAACGCTTCAGTAAACCCTTTTATTTTGCCTCTGATTAGGTACGACCTTAGTTTGGACGTCTATATTTTTGTTTTGTTTTGAGTATTAGGTCATGCATAGACCATGGATAATGGCCCAGGAATAGAGGTTTTCCCCTTCCATTTCACTCCACACATTAGAATAAACATTGCAATTAGTAGAAAAATCCATTTTCAACAACGTATGGTATTCATGTTTGGTGCCCAAAGAGTAGGAGAAATTATCGCATCACCAAACCCTGTCATTCTACCTCTTATTGATTATCATAGGTCATTTGATGTGAATATTTTTATTTTGTTGTAGAATAGATTGCAATTTAGAAAATATTATTGTGTAAATCTTTTAAAGAAAGAAAAAACAAAAACGCGTCACTTTGAAATCAATTCAATGGAGAGCCAACGCCAAATGTCTGGATATCCTCTTTTCTTTGGAGAGCCTGGAGAGGATGCAGAATTATTTCTAGCGAATTTCAAGATGTCTTGTCGTATCAAGAGGATAGTAACTGATCAAGAACGTGTAGAAATGTTTGAGGTGGTCCTTAGGAAAGATTCTAGCACTTGGTTTGACTCTTTGCCTGAGGAAATTAAAGGGAATTACACGGAAGTTTTGAATCGTTTCAAGAAATACTTCTTTGATCCCCAAAACACTCAAAAGCTATGGCAAGACATTGTTTCTCATAAGCAAAAAGACTTAGATGACTACTACTTGTACAAGCAAGAGTTCCTACGTCTTTGGGCTCTATGGATACGAAATGTTGCTAACCGTGGTGATGGTGCAGAATTTCTAAAGAAGGAGAGGTTCATAGCCGGACTCTTTCCTGACCTTAAGGTAAAAGTTGAGGCGGGTGCACCTGCTACCTTTGATGCAGCTGAAACTAGGGCTACTGAGAAATATAGGAAACTCAAGTGCTTAAGGGTGGAGTTTCCAATAGAAGGTCTTAGACCCAAAGGTAAGTCACAAGAATCAACATCTAAGGAGCTTCCTGAGGTAACGGTTGAAGTGATTGAGAAGTTAAATGAATCCTTAAGCAGCCTGTCAATTCACCTTGCACAAGCCGTAGGTCCAAAGGGACAAGCAAAGAAGTCTGAAGAGCGAGACCCACGACCTAGGAGAGTCTTGCAATGTTGGAATTGCGGAGAGTCTGGACATGGGATGTATAATTGTCCTTGGCCCCGTGGAGAGCCAGGGAGACCTAACTTGAATTACCCAGTGATGAATGCAGGAGAAGGAGCTGGTCAACAACCAAGGCTTCTATAAAGGCCAAATGGACCAAGACCACCTCCACAAGGGGTAGAAGGAGTTCCACCTTTGCCAGATCCAAATGTGGATGTGGTAGAGGTGACAAATTCAAATGAGGTTGACATGGAAGCCAATGGCATTAAGCGTGGCCGACGAAAAGGTAAAGAGAAAGAAGGAGTCACATCACAGAGTGACCATGGACAAGGCAAGAAGGCAAAGGAAACCAAGGAAACCAAGAGGACTCGACGTCGTATCAACTTCCAAGACATCCCTCTTGGACATGGTATGGCTCCGTACAACTTGTTGGAAGACATGAGAGGTAAGGGTCCTGATATTTCATGGCCTCAATTTCTTGCATTATGTCCACAAGTTAGGAGGGATTTAACAAGGGCAGTTAGCACTAGGAGAAAGGTAAAAGAGAGTGTGCATGTTGTAAAAATTGCACAAGATGAAATGAATGAGGACATTACACCGGTGCTAGACTGTTACATCAAAGGAAGATTGGTTAGGAAAGGTCTAGTGGATGGGGGTGCACAAATTTGCATCATGACAGAGGGACTCATGCAAAGATTAGGCATGCACATCCATGAGACACCTGAAATCAAAGTCAAGATGGCAAACAATAGCAAGGCTAGGTGTGTAGGCATTTGTAAAAATGTCTTTGTAGAGGCCTTTGACATTAAGAAGGCAGTGGATTTCTATGTCATGTCTACCAAGGGAAATGGTTACCCATTTATCCTAGGAAGACCATGGCTAATGAAAATGCGAGCTTTGCAGGATTGGGAGCGTGGAAAGCTAATTTGCAGGAATGACAATCACAAGAAGGTTGTCTTTGACATGAAGGAGCAACGCCAAGAGGAGCTCCATGAAGAATCATCTCAAAGTGAGACGGAAGAAGGTTGGACCGATAGCACTTCAGAAGAAGAAAGTAGCGGCAGCATTACTGAAGAGGAGTCTTCCATCGAAGTCATGGGGGTAAGGTTTAAACCAAGCAACCAAGAGACCTCTTGTCGAGGTTTTGAAGAGGTAGGTTCCCAAGAGAACCAAAAGGTGGAAGATGAAGGAATGTTGGAAGTTATGCTATCAACAACACTTACAAAGGATGAAAGAGAGGAGTTCAAATGTGTGCTAAGGAAGTTTCCTAGGCTTTTTGCTAAAGACTACACCGAGGTGCGTGGAGTAGATGCTGTTCAACACAAAATTGAGTTGAAGCCAGAGGCCACACCTAAGGCTCAGAAGCTACGAAGGCTAGCAGTCATCAAGGAGCAGGCTTTACTCAAGGAGGTAAGAAAGCTTCTAGCAGCAGGTTTC
Organism: Adiantum capillus-veneris; assembly: GCF_014529385.1. Lineage (NCBI taxonomy): Eukaryota > Viridiplantae > Streptophyta > Polypodiopsida > Polypodiales > Pteridaceae > Adiantum > Adiantum capillus-veneris. Next base: position 91,486,198 of record NC_140949.1, on the reverse strand, counting down.
ATTTATCTAGTGGAGAATTCAGAGTGGGTCTCTCCCGTTGTTGTCACTCCTAAGAAAAACGGAAAGTGGAGGGTGTGTGTGGATTACCGTCCACTCAATGAGGCAACAAAAAGAGATAATTTTCCCCTCCCATTTCAGGATGAGATACTAAATGAGGTAGCTGGTCATGAGAAGTACACTGTGTGTGATGGCTACTCAGGTTACTTTCAAATAGGGATTGCATTGGAGGATCAATTGAAAACAACCTTTATCACTCCTTGGGGTTGTTATGCTTTTAGAGTCATGCCATTTGGTCTAACAAATGCTCCTGCAACATTCCAACGTTTCATGAACATGGTGTTTCAAGCATTATTTGGAAAGTCAATTAGGGTATTCATTGATGATTTCTGTATTTATAGCTCAAAATCATTGCATCTACAAAGGGTAGAAGAAGGTTTAAAAAGGCTCTACGACATGGGAGGTCAACTCAACCCCGACAAGTGCCACATAGGTGAGGATGAAGTGATCTTGCTCGGTCACAAGGTTTCCTATAAAGGCATTGAGGTGGATCCTTCAAAGGCAAAGGCTCTTATTGAGCTCCCCTCACCCAAGAATCTTAAGGAGGTGATCTCTTTCATTCAGAAGGTGAAGTATATGTCACGCTTCATTCACTTAGCTTCGGAGTTGCTTCATCCTTTGCAAAAGTTGACACAACAAGTAGAATTTGCATGGTCTGATGAGCTTGAAGATTATTTTTGTAACATTAAAGTCATTTTGTCAGAGCTACCAACACTCATGCCTCCTTGTTGGGAGTACACATTCTTTGTTAGCTCTAGTGTTGGAACGGAAACAATTGGTGCTGTGTTGCTACAACAAGATCCCCACAGTACAAGGATGCGACCCATCTACTTTGCTAGTAGGGTCATGAATGCTTTGGAGAGAGACTACACAGAAGCAGAACTCATGATGCTTTCTCTCATGTTTGCAGTGACAAAGTTTAGATCCTACCTGCTACCAAAACCTTTTGTAATTCTCACTATAGAGAATTTGTTCCCTTGGGTGTCATCTCAAATGAATCTTAGTACTAGGATCTCAAAGTCGATTATGGAGTTGCAAGAGTTTCAATACTCTTTCAAGGTAGAAGATAGTGTGCGTGCACAATTGGCAGGGATTCTCACTTATAGGGTGCATGAAAAGGAGATTAAGGTGCCTGAAGTAAAGACCCTACCATTACCACCAGCAAAAAGTATTCCTAATGCTTTTACCTTGTTCTTTGATGGAGCTTTTCGTCGAGCCACAGGAAAAGCAGGGGGAGGGCTAGTGTTGCTCAACCCAAGTGGAGAGGTGGTCATGAAAGAGAAGTTCAATCTACCAAGTTCAGCTAGCAACAATGAAGCAGAATACGACACACTACTTCATGGTTTGAAGATGTGCATTGGCCAAGGGATAAAACGTCTCATGGTAAAAGGAGATGCACTTCTTATTGTTAAACAGATTTTAGGCATTTGGGCATGCAAGAATGAAAGCTTAAGGATAAAAGTTCATGCCATTCGTAGGCTATTTAATCAATTTGAGGAGGTGCAACTATATCATATTCCTAGGAAACAAAATGAAGATGCCGATTTACTTGCACAACAAGCAGTTACATGTGTTGAGAGAGAAGTGCAGGTCATCATGGTGGCAGCAGCTGTCAAGCAACCGAGATACCAGGGATTGGAGTCATTGGCTCCCATTATCGGCTACATTTTGGAGGGTGAGTTTCCACAAGACTTCACGAAGGCTCAGAAGAGGAGACTCATGAAGAAGGCAAGTTTTTATCTCTTCCTAGAAGGCTCCCTCTATCAAAAAGGGAAGGATCAAGTGTGCAGAAGAGTACCAACTATCGAGGAAATTCCAGCCATTCTAAAAGGTTTGCATGAAGAGGCATGTGGTGGTCATTTTTCCCAAGAATCAACTGTGAAGAAGATTTTGCTTGCGGGGTATGTTTGGCCAAGCTTGCATGTGGATGTTCAACATTGGTGTAAAAGCTGTCACAATTGTCAGATAAATGGAAATAGAAGGTTGGTGCATGGCCCGAGGCAAATAGTGCTTGCAAATGGACCATTTGAAAAGTGGGGCATTGATGCTATGGGTCCTCTGTGTAGGACAAAAAATGGTAAACTCTACATTCTAGTGGCTGTAGACTATATGACTAGGTGGGTGGAAGCTCAAAGTGTGGCAAGAGTTAATGAGAGGACAGTTAGCAAGTTTGTGTACACTCACATTTGTTGCAGATTTGGCACACCTTTGGAGATTGTTTCTGATAATGGTCCAGGGTTTAGGAAGGGCTTGCTCACAGAAGTTTGTAATGAGCTTCACATTCTACATCGGCATAGCACACCCTACTATCCTCAATCAAATGGTTTGGTAGAGAGGGCTAATGGTGTCATTGCAGGAATCATTAGAAAGATGGTGCAAAACAAGACAAAATTATGGGATGACTTCTTGGATGGTGCCTTGTGGGCATATCGAACCACATATAGGGAAGCCACGGAGTTCACACCATTTCACTTGGTCTATGGTCAAGAGGCTTTGCAGCCTATCGAGCTCAACATTCCAACAATGCGACTTCATGGCAAAGGAGCACAAGATGATCAAGAGGTATGGATGGATCGACTTCTTACGTTAGTGGAGCTTGAGTGGAAAAGAGAAGCAGCATACGAGTGCTACAAGAGGAAAGCCACACAAGCGAAAGAAACGCACGACAAGAAACTGAAGGACAAAGGCATCAAGGAAGGAGAGCTTGTGCTAAGGTATGACAATCGAATTGACAATCGTTTTGATGCCAAGTTTGAAACTAGATGGCAAGGGCCATACATAGTCAAGAAGGCTTTCAATTCTAGTTACTATCAGCTTATGGACTTGAATGGTAAAGAGCACTCCAGGAAGGTAAACGGGTATCGCTTGAAGCCCTATTTGAGTCGCCTTCTACCAAAGGATCTACCAAAGATCTGTCCAAAGGCCGCTGTCTCATGTAAGTATTGTTACATGAAGCATGAGTGTAACTCCAGCCAAAATTCTGAGGGGCCAAACAATGAAGATCTCGTCAAGGACTCTAAAGCACTCTCTTTGGAAAAGATGCTCTATGATGGTACATGAATATACCATCATCCTGGGGGAGGGCTAATGATAGCCGTTTTTCGGCTCTCCATAATTGCTATACTAGATTACTCCACCCTACCAAATTCACCCAAACGCTATGGCTATCCCTAACCTTTCACTGTACATAGGCGTGTGTGAGTTAGGGGGCTTTTCCCATATCTTCTTAAAAACCCTCAGCTAGCTAGTCATTGGGCTAGTTGAACCAAAAAAAATAAAAATAATAAAAAAATAAAAGTATATTATGGCCTCTTTGTGTGTAAATATTTCATTGTATATATGGCCTAAATATAGGGATTTTTTATAATTATTTTGGTATTTTATTTAAATATTCTACTTAGGTGTGTGTTTTATTAAACCTATGTACACCTTCTTTCATTCTCTTACACCATAATTTTATTTTTTTGCCAATATGTACATACTCTAACCTCATATTTTTCCTTTATACAAATCACTCCCACATTTTCACCCTCACCCTCGTGAAAACAAAAATTGATTTCTACTCATTGGTTATTTTTATTATATTATTTACTTGCATACATTTTCCTCTTTCACCCAAAATAATTCAAGGAGGGACCATATCATATGATTCCAATATCTTTCCATATCCATAACTCCTCCATATTTTTATTATTATTTTTACTCATTATTCTAACACCATGTGCTCATTGAGCTAAAGTCCATGAATAGTCCATACACTAGTCCCACCATGTATATATTTCTTATTTCACCAATAATCCTCCTCCATGCATGGGTCAAGGGCAACTTGAATGCTTTGTATTATAATATGACAAAGGAGGGTCTCACTCTTGGATGCATTGTACAAATTCAACAAAGGAGGGGGCCACTAAAAGACTTTTGCAGGCATAAAAAACAGGCTTTTTGGTGAGAATTTTGGCACCTATCTCCACTCCGAATTTGGAGCAGTGGTCAAAAGAGAAAATGTAGCCCACGCTCTGAATAATCACCTCAAATGTTTTCATGATTTTTGGAGCTACCAGCGGTGAGCTATGATTTTTTGAGTGGACCCCAGTCTGCCCACTTTTCTCACAAGTAGCCCTTAGTCTTCTCTCACCCTTCCACACACCTACTCACTCTTACACATCCCTCCCTCTCCTTCCCTCACTCAAACCTGCAATTTCCATGGCTTCTCCCACCCTCTTCACCATTACCCTTCTCTCTCATCCCTATAGTTCTTTTATGAACCTCTACATACATACACCCTCTCCATGTCTCTCTCTATTGCTTCTATGTTACAATTTCATTTACCTCTCCTAAAATATCTAAAATTCAGCGTCTTAACCATGATAACTTCTGCAAATTGAGGATTTTTCATCAACAAATCCTCTTTTCATCGTGGTGGTCAACCGTGGCGGCGGCGTAAAGAAGCGAAGAAGAAGAAGAAGACCAGCGGTCATTTTTTCCACAATCTACACAAGGGTGAGTTCAAGCTTCTTCAAAGCTTCACCATCTCAATGATTCTCTTTTAATTCACCCCTCTTCCTTCATCAAATCAACTCACTCTACCCATTGTAAATGTAACATTAACTTTCTAGTGATTACTAACGACTAACATACTAACACAAAATAGCATTGACCTAACCATAAAAGACACCTCACCTCAAGACATGTATAGTAACTCTCTCTCTCTCTCTCTCTCTCTCTCTCTCTCTCTCTCTCTATCCCCTTCCTTAAAACTTACTTTCACCTTATCTACCATCAATAATGCTCTCTTTTGAGCCCACACCCATGACTCAAGCAGACAAAGAAGGCCCGCAATGTTTTGATATTCAAAAAAAATCATAATCCTGATTTGTTAGCTTGTAAATTAGGATTTTCAATAATCTTAATGAGGGGTCTCCAACCTATAAATAGGCCCCTCTCCTTCTTGTAAAACAACCTCCAACATCTCACATAGCACCCCAACACTCTATGCGTGAGGAGAGACTTAGGTGTAGCAACCACTTGTGAGCTTCACTCTTGGTGTGAGAGAAGCTTTCAAGCTACACATTGCAAGTGAGAGAGCGTGAGTTTCACAAATCTCAAAACCACTATTGTATATGCTCCTTTATCATCAATAAATTGAGGTTTGGTGCATCAAAGGCGTGATTCGACGTTCAAATCTTCGTCCTTCCATTTGTGCAATACGGCTTGGTGAATTCAAGGTGACTTGTGTATTTTGAGTTTCTATCGATTGATCTTGATTTTAGAAAGTGTTTTAGTGTGTTTTTCATTGCCAATTTTGTGTCCATTGTAAGAGGGTATTGTGGTGAGAGGTCTCCCACACCCTAAGACAGTGTGTGTGTGTGTGTTTTGGCAATGATTAGCAATCACTAAGCATTGAGTGAGTTTTTGTACAAGCTCTACGATAGCAACCTAACGAACCATCTCCATTTGCAAGTCACAAATAAGGTATTACGCAAGATCCATTCCTCTCTCTCTTCCCTTTGCTCTAGCTCTCTCTGGTCCATTTCATGTGTGTCTTGGTGTGAGGTTGCTCGTGTATGTTGTGTGGTGCATCTTCTTGGTTGTGCCAAAATCTCTCTTGCATCCTAGTTCGCATACCATAACTAGGTGGTGCCCCTATCTTGTTTGGGTTTGGCTGTGGGTTTGTTGTTGTGTTGTGCTTGTGGTTGCCCCAGCCCCAATTGAGCAGCACGGGAGCCTTGAGGGGTGTTTAGAGGTCGCCTCTCTTGTTGCCCGCCCCGGACCGCCTCAGTACATGGTGTTTTCTAGTTTTGAAGTTCTATAAAGATTAAATAATTTTTTTGGTTGAACATCAATGTTCAACAAAGGGGTTGACAAACACTGGTGTAGTCAAAGTGTGTTGAACATATTAGAGGGCACAAGAAGTGGTATGTATGCTAACAAATACATGCCAAAGTGCTAAAGAAGGTTTGGAAGGCCTGAGCACGCAAGTGGCAGTGGAGATGTATGCTTTATGTGGTTTCCTAGACCAAATGGGCTCCAAAATGGGCTAATTTTGGTGGAAAGTGAAGGATGATCAAGGTGAAAGTTTTTTTCTTGGGGATATTGAGTTGAAGTGCTAAAGGATCGGGTTCAAACTTCTTGTCAAATGGAGCTACCGAGTGCAAGATATTAAGGTTTGAAAGTGGAGTGCATTGCATATCTCAGACGGACAAGGCGGGTGATGCCAACTAATCAGATTTGGTCTCAGCATAGGGATGTGAAGAGCTCATTATGTGGAGCATGTCGATCTTTTCAACTTATCATTTAAAGTCCCGATTTTTGAGTTATTGCCAATTGAAATTTCATGAGGGGGGCAGTTTTGTGCCAATTTGGGTGCCTCAATCGATGTGCCATCTAAGGATTTTGGAGCCTCACCCAGGTTTGGTATGCAGACTATACGGTGTGTGAAGGCCATAGGAAGTGACCACATGGAAAACAAAGTCCAGAGTGGCAAGATGTTGAGGTTTGAAGTTGGGCAACACCTCCGGTTAAGTGGTGCCAAATGGATTTTTCAAGTTCTAATCACTTTGGTTGAGTGGTTCGGCAAAGTTAAAATCCAGAGAGATCAAGTGGGGTCGAAGCTTGACTTCATGAGTTTCCATGGAATTTCACATCTTGATGGTTAGGTCATTCAACAGTAAAGGGCCAGCACTTAAAGATGGGAGGAAAAAAAAGTTTTCTTGAAGCTTTTTTGAAGGAGTTTTGAGGGAAGTCGATGGGCAAGTTCCATGTGGCAATGGGAAAGCCCCATATGCAATGGGAAGGTTACATTCTTTGGAGTTTTCAACCTATAGCGTGCCCTCCACTTGAGAAACACAAAAGTAAGGAGCGTGAACTACTTATGAGCTTGGATTTGGGGGCTATGGTGATTCACCGCGGCCAAGTGCGATGACGCTAGAGGTGGTTGTCAAATGTCAGCTTGGTTGGAAATGGTGTTGATGTGGCACACATTGTCTGGACCATGTTCTTGCCTGCATGCGGGTCAATTCTTTTGAGAGAAAAGGGGGGGCGCATCAACGTCACCGTCTATGCCTCACTTAAGAGGTTGGTCATCCTGGTGTGGGCCTCAAGCTAGTCGGGTATAACAAGGGCACCCTCACATGGATTGGGTAGGCCGAAAATAGTAGTAGTCCCTTTTGAAATAGCTTGAGTTGATTAAAAAAGTAAGGTTAGCTGCCCATGCCCATATAGAGCCAAACTTTTGTATTTTGGTGAGTTCTCACAAACGCAAGGAGGGACAAGATGAAGATAGCTTGCACCAAGTGAAGGAGGAGAAGGTTTGTGCCAACGAGGATATCAACACAGGTGTTTTTGTTGCCACTCTCAATGAGGAGGGCCACATGGAGGTGAAGTCAATGTTGCCCAAGTTTTTTGTGCCTGTCGTGCTTGTGCCGACGTAGCCGTGTTGTAGGAGCAGGTTTCAAGATTGCTTGTAGAAGGATGTTTTTTCCATAATTGAAACTAACCGTATCTGATTTTGGTGCTGTTTCTTTCCCTTTCCCCCCCTTCTTCTCTTTGCCATATTCTAAGCATCCGGTGCCATTGTTTGAGATGTGTGCGCCTCCCCGGGCGTGTGTGAGTATGTGAGAGAGAGAAAGAGAGAGAAGTGTGTGTTCTGGCACGATTGTAAACAGATAAAATTGGTGTAGTCTACTATCAATTGGTGGTTTCAAGCATGTGTCCATATGATCATGTGTAGACGGTGAGGATTTCAAGAGTTTTGAAGGTGAGCTCTAGTGGATTGGGATGTAGTGATTATCTTGGTCTATAGAGAGGCAATTTGTTTCTGGGTGTGTTCCCCTTTTGCCCTATCCAACTTCTAGTTGGGTCAATGGATTTAGACCATAGAACTATCATTCGGATCTCACTCTAAAAATGTTGTAGAAGATACAAAACAACTCCTTTGGTAGAAGAGATGGTTTGAAAAAATACCACAAGACAAGACAAGTGATAAGAGTGCACCTCAGCACCTCAAGATCAACACGGCCTATTGCCCTATTCCATGAAGGTGATCTTGGGAGAGTATTTCACATGTCAAAGCAAAAGGTTGTTAGTACTAAATTACCCTATCTTATCCAAACCGGCCAACAATTTTCCACCATAAAAAAGATACACTGTGAATATATTATAAGGGTTGATCACATAGATGAGAGATTTCCCTAATTTCACTTGCCAGATGCTGGTCAAAGTTGCCAAAATTCTGACATCAAGGGAGTAGAACACCTATTTGTTTGCTCGCGTCATGTTGTTTTCCTCATAATAGCTACAAATATTTGGGAGGCGTTAATCATGACTAGGTTCTTCAAAATGAACTCTACTATCTTCAACCCTAGGAAAAAAGATATTCTTGTCCGACATATCACCTACCAAATCACATTGATTATTAATAATCCCTTGAAAGAATTAGCAATCAAGGCAAACTTGAGGCCCAAGCAAAGAGACTCAGACATCTCATGAAGATGCTAAAAAAGAAAACATTGGATTACTAAAGACTCTAGCAAATCAAAACGACAACCAACTCCTTCCCAAGCCAGGACAAGGACAAAGCCAAAAGCCAAAGACAAAGACCAAGACCAAGACAACGTTATCGAGAAGTTTGTAGTCTCCAAGAAACCACCGGGCTTCTTGTTGTGAGAATTTGTGAGGTAACTCCAAAAACAAAATGAAAGATTTATGCCATAGATGCCATGAAGTCTATAGTTTGGTAGGGAGTACAATCAAAGAAGCCTTTGTTCTCTCTCTCTCTCTCTCTCTCTTGCACTCATACATAGAAAGAAAGAACACAAAAGAGAAAATCAAAACAAAACAAAGATGAAAACTTTAAGGCTTTGGTCATATCTTATCATGGGTACAATGAAAGGGTTTCCAACCAAACAAAATTACTATGATATATATGTTTTGTCTAGTGCTTGGGATTCATTGTGTGTACAAATCCTCTTCATTCCATAGAAAAATAACTACAATTATATCAAAAGAAAAGTTATAGTCTAAACATGTAGTATGATGGGATCCAGTGAAAGAAGTATTTCACTGAGCCTTTCTAAGCCAAAGAGAAACACTATACGTTGTTGAAAGTGTATTTTACTAATTGTAATAGATCACATAGAGTGGAAGAAATAGAAATTCAAATAATGTAAATCATTCATGTAGGATATTTCCAGTATGTGAAAAATATAGAACATGTGAGATAAGTCAAGAGAAGAAAATGCTCCCTGCCAAGCCCTATTCTTTCCTGCAGGTAATGCATTAAAATAGATGTATTTTTAAAAATCACGCAAGCTCTTGTCCCACTAGGTTCTGATTCTATCCTAGTAGCTATTATAAATAAATATAAGAAAAATATGGAAAATACATAGAATATATATATACATTGGAAATCACAAAATTGGGATAGTAGAAAGAAAGAACTAATTTTTTCTCCCCACGTTAAAGAGGCATGGCTATTGACGCTTTTTTCCACATTACTTTGTATCAATAAAGTAAGAATATGTTACCCTTGAGATAAATACTAGGATGAGATAGAAAGCTTATTAATATACTTAGACATGCATATGTGCATCATGGGAAATATATTTATGCATCTAAAAAGTCATAAAAACAAATTTCATAGCATTTGTTCCCACTATATATTGATAGCCGTTTTTCGGCTCTCTGTAATTTCCATAGTGAGTTATCTCACCCTATCAAATCACTCAAACATTGTGGTTACCCTCACCCTTTCACTGTATATAGGTGCGTGTGAGTTAGGGGACTTTTCCCATATCTCCTTACTGAAATAAAAAACCCTCAATTAGCTAGTCATTGGGCTAGTTGAGCCAAAAAAAATAAAAAAAAATAAAAAATATAAGTATATTATGGCCCATGCGTATGTAAATATTTCTTTGTATATAGGGCCTAAATAATAGATTTTTTCATAATTATTTTGGTATTTATTTAAATATTTCTACCTAGGTGTGTGTTATTTATGCTCTGTACATTGCCTCACCATTACCACAAATTTTCTTACCATTTTTCATACTCTTTATTCCATATAGAAATATTTTCATGTAAGCTTCTCTTATATTTGGTGTAACTCCACCCCAACAAAAATCCAAAAAAACTAGTTTTATTTATGTGTATATTTTTTCACTATTGTGATTTTTCCCTTCCTACATCTATTTTGTTTTTTTTCTAAAAAATTAGAACACCAAAAATATTTATCTTTTTATGGTAGCCTCATAATGAGAGAGATTTCTTTTGACCCCTTTATATTTTTTCCACTTATATTATTTATATTTGACATGTACATATTTTTTAGACCCCTCACTATTTGATTTTCTTAGTTGTACTATTCACTTATATCATGATCTCAACAATATCTTCAATTATAGACCTACCAAATAAGGTCAAGGGTAGGTGGCATGCATACATGCACTATGGAGGGCTCACTCTTGGAGGTATTCAAAAGAATCATCCAAAGAAGGACCCCACAAGGACCTTGTGCAGTGGAAAAAAACGGTCGTTTTTGCTGAATTTTTAAAGTTCACTTGCTCTCCGAATTTGAAAAGGTGATACAAACAAAAGTTGTAGCTCGTGGGCTGAAATGTTTCCTCAAATTTTTTCATATTTTTTTGAGCTACGAGCTGTGAGCTATGATTTTATTAGTGGACCCCAGTTTTCCCATGTTATGCAGCCACACTCTCTCTTCCACTTTATCATTTTCCTCTTTCACACACACTTCTCCACTCATCATCCCCACCTCTCTCACCACTCCTCTCTGCACCCTACTCACCTTCTCCTCAACCTTGAAGAATAAGAGAAACCATGGTGACCTCACACCTCCCACACACAATTCCATTCCAAAATTGACCAGCTAGTCTCATTTTTCCTCCTCCAAATTACCCATATCTATCAAAAAAACCACAAAATTCAGCCTCTTCTCTTAAAAGACAGCATCATGGTGGTTGATTACTCAGCTTCAATTACCTTGTCTCTCAAGGAAGGTCAAGAGTGGAGAAAAAATGTACCGTCAAAGCTAGTGGACCGTCAACAAGCGTCAAAATTGGCCCTACTCAAGACACTTGGAGCATCAACCTTGTAAGGAATCCACCTTTTCTTACCTCTTAAGATTTTTTCTTCCTTATTTGTATCCTACATGGATACTCCCATTGTAAATATCCAATTCCATTTGTAAATTAATACTAACTCTACTAACACTAACCCACTATGAAAAGTCCTATCACCTCCATTTCTCTCCTCTCTCTTTCCCCACCAACTTCTTGATAATTCCAAGCAAAAGAAATTAGATAAATTGCTGAAAATCTAACCCAACCATGGTTAGAGGAGTAACTCTAGCCTTCAAAATTGCTATAAAAGGAGGGTGTAGCTAGCACAAAGGGATCCATAAGCAAGAGCACTATGCTATAGCTTGAGAAGCCAAGCTCAACCTCTCTAGAAGGAGCTCTTGAGTGGAAGCTCATTGTCTTATGCATGTGCATGTGTTGTAATAGGGGATTAGCAAGGGAACTCTATGCCATTTGTAAGAGAGAGAGTGTTCATTCAATTGAGAGTAGGATATCTATCATTTCTCCTACTAGTGTAAGCCCAACATTTGCTGAATCAAGGAGGGTGGATTTGGACTAAGCTTGGATACTCTGTCTCCCTTCCAACGTGAAGTAATGGACAACAATGATGCGTAAGTGTCTTGGTGTTTTTTGTTAAGTGCTTGATTGCTTGTCTCTGGTGTTGTCATCAATCTAGCCATAAATCCCACATATTGTAAGAGGGCCACAGGGTGGAGAGGACTCCCCTGGCCTTAAGACAGTGATTGGGGTGGTTTTTTTCTTGTGATGCGTTGTGGTGAAATTTACGCAAGCTATGTTGAACAAATACTAATCTCACTTTGATTTGTCATGACAGATTTGTAAGAAGGTATTAATGCAACAAGCACCCTCTCCCCCTTTTTCTCTCTTTCTTACATATATATATTTATGTTTGCTTGATCATTAACGATACACTTCAAAGCAGCCCGAGCACCATCTCTCTCTCTCTCTCTCTCTCTCTCTCTCTCTCTCTCTCTCTCTCTCTCTCTCTCTCTCTCTCTCTCTCTCTCGTGTTTTAGTGTGTGAGAGTATTCCATTGGTGTTAGGGTTAGTGTAAATTCCTTACTTGTTTGTGGGTTTCTCTAACGATTCTCCTCTTTTGCGTCCTAGTTCGGTCTTAAACTAGGTGGTGCCCCTTGTGTAGTTGGGATTTGGCTGGGGGTTTGTTGTTTTGGTTTGTGTTGTGTTGTGCCCCAGCCCCATTGAGCAGCACGGGAGCCTTGAAGGGTGTCTAGAGGTTGCTCTTCTTGTTGCCCGCCCTGGACCGCCTCAAATTGGTGCCCCCACGGAGGAACGGCTTGTGTATTTTTGTGTAGAATCAACCTTTAGCATAGTCAAGTAGTTTGCATGAATCACGAAAATTTGTATTATCCCTTCATTCCCATTGCAAGGCAAAAGGTACACATAATTGTTAGTACTAAGTTGCAATTTCAACGTGTCATTCGTAGAATTTTAGGTCCTCTTAGGTTGGCCGAGATAAACGCTTCAGTAAATCCTTTTATTTTGCCTCTCATTAGGTACCACCTTAGTTTGGACGTCTATATTTTTGTTTTGTTTTAAGCATTAGGTCATGCATAGACCATGGATAATGGCCCAGGAATAGAGGTTTTCCCTTCCATTTCACTCCACACATTAGAATAAACATTGCAATTAGTAGAAAATCCATTTTCAACAACGTATGGTGTTCATGTTTGGTGCCCAAAGAGTAGGAGAAATTCTTGCATCACCAAACCCTGTCATTCTACCTCTCATCAACTACCACACTTCTTTTGATGTACATGTGTTCATTTTATTTTAAAATGAAGTGCAGCCTGGCAAAATAGTGTGTATGTTTGTTTTTTCTTTGTCCAAGTTGTTACAAGAAACAAAAAACGATCATTTGTTCTAACTAGGAATGCGTGTGCAGTGAAAGTTCAATCCTTAGAGATCTAGCTCTATTACCAATTGAGTTGCAGGAGCAAGTAGTAAGGCGTCTCCCTCATAACAAGAGGGTGGTAAAGTTAAGACGGAAGGTCCTACGCGTGGATTCCATTTTCCTCTTGTTGTTGGGCACTAAGGAAAACCGCGCATTCATCCAACTAGTGTGTGCCCTAAGATTGGTAAATAGAGTGAAATTTGGCATTTGGCGAGTGCATTTCACCATTGAGGAAGACTCTTCAGGAAACTTTCGGCCAGAGTTCATGCTTCATAAACTCACATTTGGTGAATTTTTCCCTCATTTGCGTCTTATTAATAGTCTTCCTTTCGCTTTCAACAAAGGAGATAGGGAGCTATTCAGAGCTTGTCTTAATAAAGAGAGCATAGAGAAGATTGCAAATTTGTATAAATTCTCATCCTTCTCTACTTTCTATGACACTTTGTTCATAGAGACATTGTAAATCTCTTTATGCTTTTGAATGATTTAACCATAATCCTAAGGAGTTTTTGTCCAGGAATTTTGTAGCACAAGTGGAGTCTTTAAATCTTGCAAACTTGATTGGACTTGATGAGGATGTTCTTTATGAAATTGTGAGAAGGTTGCCTCACTCCGACTGTGTGGAACTCGAAGGAAAGGAGCTCCTAGTCAATTGCTACTTTCTCACGGCCTTCGACGAGCATGAAGATCTAGTTTTTATACAAACCGCTTGTGCGTTGGGAATTGTAGAGCAAGTGCAATTTATCACTTGGGTCGTGGTTGCTCTTTTGGATCCAGAAAATGAAGTTCTAGAGATTTCTGTTTATCGCCTTAGCTTTGAAGAATTTCAACCCTTATTAGAGCTCATCAATAGTCTACCTTTTTGTTTTGATCAAACAAATCGAGACCTCATTGAAGCTTGGATAGCTGAAGAAGAAAACCTAGAGTGGTATTTTCTTACTTCTTCATTTGCAGGTGAGTGGTTCTAAATCTCTATTGTATCCCTTATTGTAACTCGTGTTGTAATCTTTCATAATAATGGAGAGCCAACACCAAATGTCTGGATATCCTCTTTTCTTTGGAGAGCCTGGAGAGGATGTAGAATTATTTTTAGCAAATTTCAAGATGTCTTGCCGTATCAAGAGGATAGTAACCGATCAAGAACGTGTAGAAATGTTTGAGGTGGTCCTTAGGAAAGATGCTAGTACTTGGTTTGACTCTTTGCCTAAGTTAAGGGGAATTACACAGAAGTTTTGAATCGTTTTAAGAGATACTTCTTTGATCCCCAAAACACTCAAAAACTATGGCAAGACATTGTTTCTCATAAGCAAAAAGACTTAGATGACTACTACTTGTACAAGCAAGAGTTTCTACGTCTTTGGGCTCTATGGATACGAAATGTTGCTAACCCTGGTGATGGTGCATAATTTTTAAAGAAGGAGATGTTCATAGCCGGACTCTTTCCTGACCTTAAGGTAAAAGTTGAGGCGGGTGCACCTGCTACTTTTGATGCAGCGGAAACTAGGGCTGCTGAGAAGTATAGGAAACTCAAGTGCTTAAGGGGAGAGGTTCCAATAGAAGGTCTTAGACCCAAAGGTAAGTCACAAGCATCAACATCTAGGGAGCTTCCTGAGGTAATGGCTGAAGCGATTGAGAAGTTAAATGAATCTTTAAGCAGCCTGTCAATTCACCTTGCACAAGCTGTAGGTCCAAAGGGACAAGCAAAGAATTCAGAAGAGAGAGAGCCACGAACTAGGAGAGTCTTGCAATGTTGGAATTGCGGAGATTCTGTACATGGGATGTATAATTGTCCTTGGCCCCGTGGAGAGCCAGGGAGACCTAACTTTAATTACCCAGTGATGAATGCAGGAGAAGGAGCTAGTCAACAACCAAGGCTTCTACAAAGGCCAAATGGACCAAGACCACCTCCACAAGGGGTAGAAAGAGTTCCACCTTTGCCAGATCCAAATGTGCATGTGGTAGAGGTGACAAATTCAAATGAGGTTGACATGGAAGCCAATGGCATTAAACGTGGCCGAGGGAAAGGTAAAGAGAAAGAAGGAGTCACATCACAGAGTGACCATGGACAAGGCAAAAAGGCAAAGGAGACCAAGGAAACCAAGAGGACTCAACGTCGTATCAACCTCCAAGACTTCCCTCTTGGACATGGTATGGCTCCGTACAACCTGTTGGAAGACATGCGAGGTAAGGGTCCTGATATCTCATGGCCTCAGTTTCTTGCATTATGCCCACAAGTTAGGAGGGATTTAACAAAGGCAGTTAGCACTAGGAGAAAGGTAAAAGAGAGTTTTCCTGTTGTAAAAATTGCACATGCTGAAATGAACGAGGATATTACACCTGTGCTAGATTGTTACATAAAAGGAAGATTGGTTAGGAAAGGTCTAGTGGATGGGGGTGCACAAATTTGCATCATGACAGAAGGGCTCATGCAAAGACTAGGCATGCACATCCATGAGACACCTGAAATCAAAGTGAAAATGGCAAACAATAGCAAGGCTAGGTGCGTAGGCATTTGTAAAAATGTTTTTGTGGAGGCCTTTGGCATTAAGAAGGCAGTGGATTTTTATGTTATGTCGACCAAGGGAAGTGGTTATCCATTTATCCTAGGAAGACCATGGCTAATGAAAATGCGAGCTTTGCAGGATTGGGAGAGTGGGAAATTAATTTGCAGGAATGACAATCATAAGAAGGTTGTCTTTGACATGAAGGAGCAACGCCAGAGGAGCTCCATGAAGAATCATCTCAAAGTGAGACGGAAGAAGGTTGGACCGATAGCACTTCAGAAGAAGAAAGTAGCGGCAGCATTACTGAAGAGGAGTCTTCCATCGAAGTCATGGGGGTAAGGTTTAAGCCAAGCAACCAAGAGACCTCTTGTCGAGGTTTGGAAGAGGTAGGTTCCCAAGAGAACCAAAAGGTGGAAGATGAAGGAATGTTAGAAGGTATGTTGTCTACAACACTTACAAAGGATGAAAGAGAGGAGTTCAAATGTGTGCTAAGGAAATTTCCGAGGCTTTTTGCTCAAGACTACACCGATGTGCGTGGAGTAGATGTTGCTCAACACAAGATTGAGTTGAAGCCAGATGCCACACCTAAGGCTCAAAAGCTACGAAGGCTAGGAGTCATTAAGGAGCAGGCTCTACTCAAGGAGGTAAGAAAGCTTCTAGCAGAAGGTTTCATTTATCCAGTGGAGAATTCAGAGTGGGTCTTTCCTGTTGTTTTCACTCCTAAGAAAAATGGCAAGTGGAGGGTGTATGTGGATTACCGTCCACTCAATGAGGCAACAAAAAGAGATCACTTTCCCCTCCCATTTCAGGATGAGATACTAAATGAGGTAGCTGGTCATGAGAAGTACACTGTGTGTGATGGCTACTCAGGTTACTTTCAAACAGGGATTGCACTGGAGGATCAATTGAAAACAACCTTTATCACTCCTTGGGGTTGTTATGCTTTTAGAGTCATGCCATTTGGTCTGACAAATGCTCCTGCAACATTCCAACGTTTCATGAATATGGTGTTTCAAGCATTCTTTGGAAAGTCAATTAGGGTGTTCATTGATGATTTCTGTATTTATAGCTCAAAATCATTGCATCTACAAAGGGTAGAAGAAGGTTTAAAGAAGCTCTACGACATGGGAGGTCAACTCAACCCCAACAAGTGCCATATAGGTGAGGATGAAGTGATCTTGCTTGGTCACAAGGTTTCCTATAAAGGCATTGAGGTGGATCCTTCAAAGGAAAAGGCTCTTATTGAGCTCCCAGCACCCAAGAATCTCAAAGAGGTCATCTCTTTCATTCAGAAGGTGAAGTATATGTCACGCTTCATTCACTTAGCCTCGGAGTTGCTTCATCCTTTGCAAAAGTTGACACAACAAGTAGAATTTGCATGGTCTGATGAGCTTGAAGAGTATTTTTGTAACATTAAAGTCATTTTGTCAGAGCTACCAACACTCATGCCTCCTTGTTGGGAGTACACATTCTTTGTTAGCTCTAGTGTTGGAAGGGAAACAATTGGTGTTGTGTTGCTACAACAAGATCCCCACAGTACAAGGATGCGACCCATCTACTTTGCTAGTAGGGTCATGAATGCTTTAGAGAGAGGCTACACGGAGGCAGAACTCATGATGCTTTCTCTCATGTTTGCGGTGAGAAAGTTTAGATCCTACTTGCTACCAAAACCTTTTGTAATTCTCACGCAGAGAATTTGTTCCCTTGGGTGTCATCTCAAATGAATCTTAGTACTAGGATCTCAAAGTGGATTATGGAGTTGCAAGAGTTTCAATACTCTTTCAAGGTAGAAGATAGTGTGCGTGCACAATTGGCAGGGATTCTCACTTATAGGGTGCATGAAAAGGAGATTAAGGTGCCTGAAGTAAAGACCCTACCATTGCCACCACCAAAAAGTATTCCTAATGCTTTTACCTTGTTCTTTGATGGAGCTTTTCGTCGAGCCACAGGAAAAGCAGGGGGAGGGCTAGTGTTGCTCAACCCAAGTGGAGAGGTGGTCATGAAAGAGAAGTTCAATCTACCAAGTTCAGCTAGCAACAATGAAGCAGAATATGACACACTACTTCATGGTTTAAAAATATGCATTGGCCATGGTATACAAGTCTCATGGTAAAAGGGGATGCACTTCTCATTGTGAAGCAGATTTTAGGCATTTGGGCATGCAAAAATGAAAGCTAAGGGCAAAAGTTCATGCCATTCGTAGGATATTTAATCAATTTGAGAGGTGCAATTATATCATATTCCTAGGAAACAAAATGAAGATGCTGATTTACTTGCACAACAAGCCGTTGCATGTGTTAAGAAAGAAGTGCAGGTCATCATGGTGGCGGCTGCTGTGAAGCAACCGAGGTACCAGGGATTGGAGTCATTGGCTCCCATCATTGGCTACATTTTGGAGGGTGAGTTTCCACCAGACTTCACAAAAGCTCAGAAGAGGAGACTCATGAAGAAGGCAAGCATGTATCTCTTCCTAGAAGGCTCCCTCTATCAAAGAGGGAAGGATAAAGTGTGCAGAAGAGTACCAACTATGGCGGAAATTCCAGCCATTCTAAAAGGTTTGCATGAAGAGGCATGTGGTGGTCATTTTTTCCAAGAATTAACTGTGAAGAAGAGTTTGCTTGCGGGGTATGTTTGGCCAAGTCTGCATGTGGATGTCCAACATTGGTGTAAAAGTTGTCACAATTGTCAGGTAAATGGGAATAGAAGATTGATTTATGGTCCAAGGCAAATCGTGCTTGCAAATGGACCCTTTGAAAAGTGGGGCATTGATGCTATGGGTCCTCTGCCTAGGACAAAAAATGGTAAACTCTACATTCTAGTGGCTGTAGACTATATGACTAGGTGGGTGGAAGCACAAAGTGTGGCAAAGGTAAATGAGAGGACAGTGAGCAAATTCGTCTACACTCACATTTGTTGTAGATTTGGCACACCTTTGGAGATTGTTTCTGATAATGGTCCAGGGTTTAGAAAGGGATTGCTCACAGAAGTCTGTGAAGAACTTCGCATTCTACATCGTCACAGTATACCCTACTATCCCCAATCAAATGGTTTGGTAGAAAAAGCTAATGGTGTCATTGCAGGCATCATTAGAAAGATGGTGAAAAACAAGACAAAGTTGTGGGATGACTTCTTGGATGGTGCCTTGTGGGCGTATCGAACCACATATAGGGAAGCCACAGAGTTCACACCATTTCACTTGGTCTATGGTCAAGAGGCTTTACAGACAATTGAGCTAAACATTCCAACAATGCGACTTCATGGCAAATCAGCACAAGATGATCAAGAAGCATGGATGGATCGACTTCTTACCTTAGCTGAGCTTGAGTGGAAAAGAGAAGTAGCATACGAGTTCTATAAGAGGAAAGCCACACAGACAAAGGAGAAGCTTGACAAGAAACTGAAGGACAAAGGCATCAATGAAGGAGATCTTGTGCTAAGGTATGACAATCGACTCGATAATAGTTTTGATGCCAAATTTGAAACAAGAAGGCTTTAAATTCAAGTTACTATCAACTTATGGACTTGAATGGGAAAGAGCACTCCAGGAAGATAAACGGCTATCGCTTGAAGCATTACTTGAGTCGCCTTCTACCAAAGGATCTACCAGAGCAAAAGGCAACTATCCCATGTAAGTATTGTTCCATGAAGCATGAGTGTAACACAAACCAAAATTCCAAGGGGCCAAACAATGAAGATCTTGTCAAGGACTCTGAAGCACTCTCTTTGGAAAAGATTTTTTATGATGGTACATGAATATACCATCATCCTGGGGGAGGGCTAATGATAGCCGTTTTTCGGCTCTCTGTAATTTCCATAGTGAGTTATCTCACCCTATCAAATCACTCAAACACTGTAGTTACCCTCACCCTTTCACTGTATATAGGTGCGTGTGAGTTAGGGGACTTTTCCCATATCTCCTTACTGAAATAAAAAACCCTCAATTAGCTAGTCATTGGGCTAGTTGAGCCAAAAAAAATATAAAAATATAAAAAATATAAGTATATTATGGCCCATGCGTATGTAAATATTTCTTTGTATATAGGGCCTAAATAAAAGATTTTTTCATAATTATTTTGGTATTTATTTAAATATTTCTACCTAGGTGTGTGTTATTTATGCTCTGTACATTGCCTCACCATTACCACAATTTTTCTTACCATTTTTCATACTCTTTATTCCATATAGAAATATTTTCATGTAAGCTTCTCTTATATTTGGTGTAACTCCACCCCAACAAAAATCCAAAAAAACTAGTTTTATTTATGTGTATATTTTTTCACTATTGTGATTTTTCCCTTCCTACATCTATTTTGTTTTTTTTTCTAAAAAATTAGAACACCAAAAATATTTATCATTTTATGGTAGCCTCATAATGAGAGAGATTTCTTTTGACCCCTTTATATTTTTTCCACTTATATTATTTATATTTGACATGTACATATTTTTTAGACCCCTCAATATTTGATTTTCTTAGTTGTACTATTCACTTATATCATGATCTCAACAATATCTTCAATTATAGACCTACCAAATAAGGTCAAGGGTAGGTGGCATGCATACATGCACTATGGAGGGCTCACTCTTGGAGGTATTCAAAAGAATCATCCAAAGAAGGACCCCACAAGGACCTTGTGCAGTGGAAAAAAACGGTCGTTTTGCTGAATTTTTAAAGTTCACTTGCTCTCCGAATTTGAAAAGGTGATACAAACAAAAGTTGTAGCTCGTGGGCTGAACTTTTGCCTCAAATTTTTTCATATTTTTTTGAGCTACGAGCTGTGAGCTATGATTTTATTAGTGGACCCCAGTTTTCCCATGCTATGCAGCCACACTCTCTCTTCCACTTTATCATTTTCCTCTTTCACACACACTTCTCCACTCATCATCCCCACCTCTCTCACCACTCCTCTCTGCACCCTACTCACCTTCTCCTCAACCTTGAAGAATAAGAGAAACCATGGTGAACTCATACCTCCCACACACAATTCCATTCCAAAATTGACCACCTAGTCTCATTTTTCCTCCTCCAAATTACCCATATCTATAAAAAAAACCACAAAATTCAGCCTCTTCTCTTAAAAGACAGCATCATGGTGGTTGATTACTCAGCTTCAATTACCTTGTCTCTCAAGGAAGGTCAAGAGTGGAGAAAAAATGTACCGTCAAAGCTAGTGGACCGTCAACAAGCGTCAAAATTGGCCCTACTCAAGACACTTGGAGCATCAACCTTGTAAGGAATCCACCTTTTCTTACCTCTTAAGATTTTTTCTTCCTTATTTGTATCCTGCATGGATACTCCCATTGTAAATATCCAATTCCATTTGTAAATTAATACTAACTCTACTAACACTAACCCACTATGAAAAGTCCTATCACCTCCATTTCTCTCCTCTCTCTTTCCCCACCAACTTCTTGATAATTCCAAGCAAAATAAATTAGATAAATTGCTGAAAATCTAACCCAACCATGGTTAGACGAGTAACCCTAGACTTCAAAATTGCTATAAAAGGAGGGTGTAGCTAGCACAAAGGGATCCATAAGCAAGAGCACTATGCTATAGCTTGAGAAGCCAAGCTCAACCTCTCTAGAAGGAGCTCTTGAGTGGAAGCTCATTGTCTTATGCATGTGCATGTGTTGTAATAGGGGATTAGCAAGGGAACTCTATGCCATTTGTAAGAGAGAGAGTGTTCATTCAATTGAGAGTAGGAAATCTATCATTTCTCCTACTAGTGTAAGCCCAACATTTGCTGAATCAAGGAGGGTGGATTTGGACTAAGCTTGGATACTCTGTCTCCCTTCCAACGTGAAGTAATGGACAACAATGATGCGTAAGTGTCTTGGTGTTTTTTGTTAAGTTCTTGATAGCTTGTCTCTGGTCTTGTCATCAATCTAGCCATAAATCCCACATACTGTAAGAGGGCGACAGGGTGGAGAGGACTCCCCTGGCCTTAAGACAGTGATTGGGGTGGTTTTTTTCTTGTGATGCGTTGTGGTGAAATTTACGCAAGCTATGTTGAACAAATACTAATCTCACTTTGATTTGTCATGACAGATTTGTAAGAAGGTATTAATGCAACAAACACCCTCTCCCCCTTTTTCTCTCTTTCTTACATATATATATTTATGTTTGCTTGATCATTAACGATACACTTCAAAGCAGCCCGAGCACCATCTCTCTCTCTCTCTCTCTCTCTCTCTCTCTCTCTCTCTCTCTCTCTCTCTCTCTCGTGTTTTAGTGTGTGAGAGTATTCCATTGGTGTTAGGGTTAGTGTAAATTCCTTGCTTGTTTGTGGGTTGCTCTAACGATTCTCCTCTTTTGCGTCCTAGTTCGCTCTTAAACTAGGTGGTGCCCCTTGTGTAGTTGGGATTTGGCTGGGGTTTGTTGTTTTGGTTTGTGTTGTGTTGTGCCTCAGCCCCATTGAGCAGCACGGGAGCCTTGAAGGGTGTCTAGAGGTTGCTCTTCTTGTTGCCCGCCCCGGACCATGTGCGCTCCTTGCCGCACTGTCGAAGCAAGGGACTTGCCAATACACCGTGTGCGAGCCACAAAGGGCTCCAAGCACACAACAAGCCTAAACTAGCAAGCTCAAGAAAACAAAGGGTGTGTCACTCACCGCTCTACGCTCGCCTTCGTGGTGGATTCCTCACCGCGATGAAGAAGAAGCTGCAGTCATGCCGCGCTCAACCACTTCGCCGCCGTCGTGCCTTTGTAATGCTCGATCGCACACACACTCTCCCTCTCTCTCTCTCACACACACACACACACAAGGAGGTGAAGAAGAAGAAGATGGAGATGGAGCAAGAGCACTCTTCAATTGCACAAATGAGAGAATGAGTAAAAATTAGGTTTAGTTGGCTTTTATAGGAGCTCACCCCATTCACACTTGGGCGCCCATGCTTAACCAACTAATCCCTTGAATGTCCAAGTTAAAGTGCGCCTCTCATCGGCGATCACTCTACCTTTCCCTATTGGACCGACAAGCCCGGTACCTGACTCTACCAAATATATAATACGCGTCCATCGTAGGTGATGGGGTGTCCGTGTGCCGTGAGGGTTAACATGCCCCCCTTCCTGATGTAGAGGCGAGCGTAGAGCGGTGAGTGACACACCCTTTGTTTTCTTGAGCTTGCTAGTTTAGGCTTGTTGTGTGCTTGGAGCCGTTTGTGGCTCGCACACGGTGTATTGGCAAGTCCCTTGCTTCGACAGTGCGGCAAGGAGCGCACATTTTTGGCGCCGTCGTGCCTTCGTAATGCTCGATCGTACACACACTCTCCCTCTCTCTCTCTCTCTCACACACACACACAAGGAGGTGAAGAAGAAGAAGATGGAGATGGAGCAAGAGCACTCTTCAATTGCACAAATGAGAGAATGAGTAAAAATTAGGTTTAGTTGGCTTTTATAGGAGCTCACCCCATTCACACTTGGGCGCCCATGCTTAACCAACTAATCCCTTGAATGTCCAAGTTAAAGTGCGCCTCTCATCGGCAATCACTCTACCTTTCCCTATTGGACCGACAAGCCCGGTACCTGACTCTACCAAATACATAATACGCGTCCATCGTAGGTGATGGGGTGTCCGTGTGCCGTGAGGGTTAACATGCCCCCCTTCCTGATGTAGATTCCGTCCTCGGAAGCTATTGAGTTGAAGCTGGTTCGTCGAGGTGGAAGAGCATTTGAGATGAATGTCCTTAGCCTTCTTCAGTCACTGCAAAATCAAACAACATTGGCACAGTAATGGCATTCTCTTAAAAAGCATATGCAGTTTTAGGTAGACACATTGATTGGAAAAAGAATTTCAAACAATTTGTCAGCAATGAACATTAAATTTCAATGTAATCAAATGCATAAACAGATGTAAAGGTAGAAAATTAAACAAGTCTGGGGTCGCTAATTTGACGGTCGAAAAGCACTAGAGATCGAATATTAATACCATGGGTAAGCTTCTTAATTTTCTGTGGTCAATTAAGTTGTTTAATCGTGAGAGCCAAGTATTCATGTTCGAGGGCTGACTAGAGGCTATATCTAGAAAACCTTGTAGTTAAGCTACCATAAAAGGAATTTCTCATGAAATCATCGCCTGACTGATTACTTTTTCTTTGACCCCCCAAGGTCTTTTCACATTGATTCAATTTTGATGTGTGTGCTTATTTTGTATGCCTTGGGTTTTTTGCTTCTCAAGGAAAAGCGCCCACACTGGGAACCTCTAGGGCTCTAGTACCATAGGCAATACATGTGAGTGAAGTACCAAATCAAGCCAGGATTTCTCTTCCAGCTTAAAATTTTACATTGTGGCACTTTGATTTTTTGTTTGTTCATTTTCAGCATTTAAATTTTGTAACTTTGGGGGGTCATATAACACTGTTACCCTCCCCAGGCTCATCACATTAGTAAACTCCCTTTATAACACTTAAGCTAAAGGTCAATAGGGTTAAGCCCACTAGAAAGCCCTAGTACATTTCATACAATGCTGCCTAAATCGGATTAAGAACCTAAGTAACCATTGATTATTAGGAAGGCATTCCCCATGGTATTAAGAGAAGATTTCTAATACCTAGCTTGGTCAAACTAGCTTAGTCGGACTGCTTGATTTTTAAACCTAGACAAGTGATTATGACAAAACATTACATTGAATTAAATGTTTGATACTAAGCCAATGCGCTGAATATTATGCTACCAATCACAATCAAAGCAGACAAACATGGATGCAAAAAGATAAGGGCAATGCTAATGGACAAGAAACACCTGTTTGTGTTGATGGTCGCGCTTGATTTGAAGGTTCCATGAAGGTCCAAATCCTATCAATAGCAACACGCTCCTGTACACACTAGGAAACAAAAGGAATACCTTCAGGAGGCACATTAGTGGGAAAAGAGATCTTTGCTAATCACTCAACTCTAAAACAGAAACACTCCTATCGTACTAATCTTACCTACCCTCCATCACTCAAGTGATGAGGATCAAAGGTGTTTTATGGCATAGGTTTCTGTTTCACTGTACCAGATGTGACATGTGTAGGTCTGAGTCAATGTTTTGACTTTAATGTGCATACTCGTTTGCTAATTGCTCTTGCTCTTTATTTTTTGTTTTTGTGAGTATAAAGCTTTATATGTACATTCCCTAAGATTGGAAATTAAGAGGTCAGGGAAAAAGGTTGAGAGGGAAACAAGTGAATAATGGATGTCAGCAAACACTCCCCCCTTCCTTGGGTAGATCATACCGTTTGAAATGAGCTTGTCACCCTTTGAAACCAATTGTTCCAGTTGGTAATAGGTAAGGATTTTTGCCAGTAGTTTTCTATTACCCTAGGTGCCTCGTCAAGCTGCAAGGGTGGTAAGGTACTCTCCCAGGATCGAACTTGAAGTGGTTCATCAGGTGATTCTTGAACACTGGGAGGTGTGGATTCTTTTGTAGCTTCATGGAGGTCCGCTACTATAGATGGAGGCTGTGTAGAAGCTTTTACCTCTATGGATGTATTACATGAGGAGCTAGAATCTTCATGGGACTCCCCCCTTCCTGAGCTAGGTGGAACAAATCGTTCTTTCTTTGGTACCCAAACTAGCTCTGGACTAGGTGTGTAGCATTCTGTGATTTTTTTCTTTCCACGATCATTGATTCGTTTTGGAGCTACGGGATTGGGCTCACTTGGGTCAGGTGATAGGTAAGAGCACAATCTACGTTTTGGCACCCAGATTTGATCATTTCCTTGATAGTAGCCTTGGGCTTCCAATAGTCGTTTAGGGATCCATCGCAACATTTTCTTACTTTTCTTGGAGCGAGTGGTAAGGTTCTTACTAGGTTTCCGTTTTTTTGCATCAACCATGCTCACTACAGAGGTTTTAGGGACCCACTTGTATGTTTTCTTTGTTATATTAGGATGGTTCTTGTGTGTCTCAAGCTTTCTTTCAACTACATTAGTTGAAGCTCTAGAGAGTTGGGCTATGGGGACGTATGGTTCAACCTCCTGGACATGCAATGTCTTGGGTTTTATTTCCTTGGGCAATATCTCAGGGACTATGGCTTGAGTGGTAGGGCTAAAAGTTGGTTTTTGCGTTGTAACACCCCCAGTCCCCCAATCAATAGTGCATTTGGTGGCTATCATCCACGTGCGGCCTAGGTTTATATTACCCTCCATAGTTCCAGTAGGCATGACCAAAAAGTCTTGAGCTACCACCCCATTGTCATAACTGACAGAAGTGTGCCAGATTCCAAAAACCGTAGTTTTTTTCTTGTTGACACCCTTGACTTGGATAATACTCTCAGATAGAGGTGGCTTCCCTAACTGACACCACACCCCATAGGATAGCAGATTGTATTTAGCACCCGTGTCCAATAAGGCGTTATATAGCACTTTTCCATAGGCACTATTTAACTCAATGGGGTATCCTAGAGGTGTGTCAGAGTCCAACCCATCCTCTTCGTGTGCTTCATTTGCATCAGGTTCCGAGCGAGTAGCTCTACCTAATGTTTCCATGAAACGGCTAAACATACTAGTACTAGGCTGTGGAGGTGCATGGCCTTCTCTCTCAGTGTTTTGGGTAGGGTATGCTTCCATGATTTCTGAGTCGGAGGAGGAATCACTAGCGGCTATTTTAGGGTCTTGGGTGGTGCTACCTTGTGTCCCCGTTGAGGGTCTAGAGCTTATCGTGGATGGGTAATGGGTGTCCGTATGAACAGAGGCACCCTCAATATGCTCGTGTTCTAGCACCCGCCCAGAGCGTAAGTGCATGTGCTTCTGATACCCTTAGGTGTCAAAAAGCTGCTCTAGGAGGCCTTGTGACTAGTTTTTAGCGTGTTTTTTGTTTGTTTTTTTTGCTAGATTTTTTAGAGCGTGTCGTGGAATGGGCCGTGTGATAGCTCGAAAGGAGCGTATCGGTCAGAGGGTCGTGACGTGCTTTACAGCCCTCCGTTTGGTCACTCTATGCCCTCGGAATCCCTAAAACTGTCAATTTTCAGTAGGGAACTAAGCCCAAACTAGAAAGTCTAAGGGTGCAAGTGGGAAGAGAAAGGAGGAGAGTGGAGGACTTGTCCCACATGCTCTCATTCTCTCTTGAGGGAGTAGGGTATATATATAAGAGTGAGTTTAGTATATATCATAGGACTGAGGACTGAGGCCTGGGCCTGGGCTTGGGCTTGGGCTTGGGCTTGGGCTTGGGCTTGGGAAAATGATCCCGATCCCGATCTATCTTTTATACAAACCAACCCGTCCGTTTTAAGAGTCACGTTTTTTATTTTCGAAAAATTTCGCCGCCCGCTCGCTCGCGTTTTTAATTTTTGATTTATTTATTTATATTTTTTTTGGTGCAGAAAATACAGAAATTGAAAAAACGCAGATATGCAGAAAATGTAGAAAACGCAGATATGCAGAAATTGAAAAACACAGAAATTGCAGAAAAAACGCAGAAATTGCAGAAAATGCAGAAATTGCAGAAAATTAAAGAAACGCAGAAATGCAGAAAATTGCAGAAATTGAAAACGCCGAACTTGAAAATGCAGAAATTGCAGAAATTGAAAAAACGCAGACAATAGCAGAAATTGAAACTTGACAGCAAATGCAGAAAAACGCAAAAAACAGAAATCTCCACACACTCCTTCCCTGCCTTTCCTATGATAGAAATTGCACCACAAGGAAGCATAAAGTGCTAACCGAGCTTAGTGTAGGGCATATCCCCGGCAGCGGCGCCAAAAATATGCGCTCCTTGCCGCACTGTCGAAGCAAGGGACTTGCCAATACACCATGTGCGAGCCACAAACGGCTCCAAGCACACAACAAGCCTAAACTAGCAAGCTCAAGAAAACAAAGGGTGTGTCACTCACCGCTCTACGCTCGCCTTCGTGGTGGATTCCTCGCCGCGATGAAGAAGAAGCTGCAGTCGTGCCGCGCTCAACCGCTTCGCCGCCGTCGTGCCTTCGTAATGCTCGATCGCACACACACTCTCCCTCTCTCTCTCTCTCTCACACACACACACAAGGAGGTGAAGAAGAAGAAGATGGAGATGGAGCAAGAGCACTCTTCAATTGCACAAATGAGAGAATGAGTAAAAATTAGGTTTAGTTGGCTTTTATAGGAGCTCACCCCACTCACACTTGGGCGCCCATGCTTAACCAACTAATCCCTTGAATGTCCAAGTTAAAGTGCGCCTCTCATCAGCGATCACTCTACCTTTCCCTATTGGACCGACAAGCCCGGTACCTGACTCTACCAAATACATAATACACGTCCATCGTAGGTGATGGGGTGTCCGTGTGCCGTGAGGGTTAACAGACCACCTCAATATGTGCCACGACACCCTCTCTAAACCTGCACATTCTCTGGTATGTGCCGCATTTGAATTTATGGATACTCAATCCTCTTGTAGATCTTCCATACTTTTATCAGCGCCGATAGATTCCAACGCTTCATCTTTGATCTTCACCTGTGTTTTTGTCTTACTCTTCCTTAACATCTTCTAGATCATTGTCTCCTCTTCTCTTAAACACTTTGATCCTTTTCCCTACAATGGGAACCTTTACTTCTGTACCAACTAGTTTAGACAAGCTCTAAGTAGCATTTTTATTCACATGATTTACAACTTATGGTCCAAGGCTACTATCATACACTACAACCAAGTCACCTTTGTGAATTTATTTACTCATAAACACATGTGGCTTATCAAGGTAGTCCTTGCTTTTCAAACTTCCATTTTTGAGTCGTTCTTTTGTAGCCTCAATCTCCCCAGGTCTTCTCTCTAGTTGCCTTATGCACAGTGCATGGAGATCTTCCCTGCTAAGACCTTCTTGCCATGGTAGTACATTCTATGTGGGAATTGTTCTTTGATTGGAATCTTTGGATTTTGACCATGCATTAGCTCCACTAGCATATAGAGAATTACTAAGCCTTTGTGTTGTACAATGAAAACACAAAGCATATGCCAACAACTTTGGCCACCCACCAACTCTTTCTTTGTAAGCATTGGCCAAAGCTTTGATAATAAGAGGATGTCCTATTTCACTCTTTCCATTGCCTTTAGAGTTGTAAGGTGTAGTAAGGGAAATCTTTATTCCTAATCTTGAAAAGAACTCTTTTGATTCCTCAACATCTAGTTCACCTCTATTTAAAGCGATCTTTCCCACACAGCCATATCGACAAATCACATCATCAAGAAGGATTTTTCATAAAAATTCTATGGTTTTTGCTCTTAATGCCCACTCTTCCACCTAGTTAGTTAGGTTCTCTCCTGCAAGAACCAAGTATCTCATTTGCCAAAGTCCTAAAGGTATTGTGACTAGATCCACAACCCATTTATAGTGCATGGCTAGTGGATATGTAAGAACACCATATTCGAGAGATTGAGACTTTAGAGCCAATTTGGGAATCACCAATGTCTTGAAGATATGTCCATATGGACAAATCTCAAATTATTTTTCAAGTCAAAAGACTTTCACAAGGTGATTCCGAGCCCTGTTCTCAAAACACTACAAGAGGTTGTCTGCTCGTGTGACACTTTTAGCGACGGAAATACACTGGGTTTTTATAACCCCCGTGTCTCTATGAGCATCGATACGAGGACGTCACTATACACATCACTATGACAGTCGCTATAATCATCGCTATATAGCGACGCTATAGAGACATCAATAGCGACGCTTATAGCGACACTGCAGAGCCTTATATAGCGACGATCATAGCAACGTCCGAGAGGAAAAAAAATTGGTGGCAGGCTACCCATCAACCATATTGAATGTTTCATTTGTCTATTTACCTTTGAAAAAAAGTGCAAAGGTAAATATAGACCCAAAATAGTCACCCACAAGACAATATAATCATTAACTCCATCATCCATAGTACGTATTGTTTGCAAAATAAAGATACAAAATGACAACCGTGAATTGATGAAAGTAAATAAATGACAATTGTACACATAGGAAAATTCACCTGATTGTTAATCTTTGCAAATGTAATAGTTACAAACCATTGTCATTAATTAAAAAATATACATGGTTTTCAAAAGAGACGTATAAAAGTTGTCTCATGATACATAATCTGTGACAAAAAGAAACTAATGCTATCTAGCTATGGCTAAACTGACGTCGTATAATCAGACGTCTCATGGCGTTGAAGCGGCGTATCAGTCGGATTCTGCAAAAAAAAACAATAAGATAGGCTTTTGTAAGTATAAACATATAGCGACGTTTATAAAACAATACAATAAATAGAAAATAATAAACCCTAATACTAACCATGCCGCCGCGATAACTCAGGATGTCTATAAGGGCATTTATGCCCTTCGTGCATGCGTACTCACGCTCGTACGGTGTGGGATCACCTCCTGTAAACGACCACTGTCAAAACATACAAAGAATCCATTATGTTAGAATTTCAAATCCTATAAACCCTAAACTATCAAATATAGATGTGAAAACACTTACAAAATCGGCCTCAAATGATGCCCACCCACCGCTCCCCAAGTGGTGCGAGCTCCCTGCCTCTACTTGCGTTGTGGCTGCCTCCTTTTGTTGCTTCCACTTGTCGGGATTCTTGTGCGCTTCTTTCTTCGCATTCTTCCAATCTTCTTTGGCCAGCCAATCTGGTCTGTTCCACCCATGCTGGATTGCTCTTTGGACTTCGGAACGCTTCTGCTTGCAGTATTTGCACGTCTTTATTGAAGCGGTCCTCCCGTGTTGGAACGGGAAACTCGTCATGAAGCATGTTGATGACTCTGTCTTTTAATTCATTCAGTACATAACTCCAGGTGTTTAGTATGTAGTGTCTAAACACCTGAGAGCAAAGACCACGCATGCGCGAAATCACATTCTTACCTTCATCATCCAGGATGATGCCGTCGCTGAAGTCGACAGTGTAAGGCAAGCCCTCTCGTCGCTGATGCGTGAACCTGGGTGTCTCGGTAGAGGTCTCCAGCGGCGTGTCAACGGGGGTACTGACATCAGGTGTCTCCATTGGAGTCTGAGCCTCGAAGCGAGGAGTGTCCACTGGAGTGACTCCTGGAGGAGTAGCTAGTGGTGTGTAGCTGTGGGGAACGGCAGCTAGCCGCGCAAAACCTGGTGTCGATGGCGATGCCGTGGCTGGTGTTGGGACGAGAAAAGAAGGGGAGGGTAAAGAGCCTCGTCGGACAAGAGGCGGTGTCGAAGCATCGATGTTGCACCCCCACAACAACCGCCACCGCCACCACTAGAGCACCGGCGCGTAGACGAGTGTGAATATCATCTCGTCGACACCGAAGCTTTGAAGCGCACCGAGGACTCCGAAACAGAGGGAGATGCGAATGGAGTAGTAACGTGCGATGGTACACCAGAGCGATGATCCTCCACATACCACTGTCTCTGCTGGGGTGACAAAGAAGAAAGAAACTCCTCATCATCCATACCTACATTAAACACACGAACATTTAAACTTAATATTGAATGACTGGAGTAGAAAACATGGACAAGTAGATAGATAGAGAGAGAGAGAGATAGATAGAGAGAGAGAGGAGGAGGAGGTGCTCGTCGTCTCTGCTTATGAGAACATACCTAGAGAATATGTACCTGGAGTGGACGCAAAGACCATTAAATACAATGACGCAATGACGCAAATACTTAGAGAGCCAGAGTTTTTACAAAACGGAGCAAAATTGTTCAAAACGGAGAATCGTACAAGAACTTGAAGGTGCTTGTAGCTTTGGAATGTTCAAAGGCTAGCAGCCAACAGAAAGCGTTCTTCTTCTATTCAACTTGAGTGATGGAAGAGGCAAGTGCATAACTCTGAATTTAAAAAAGGGAGAAAAATTATTCAAATACAATATTTATGGATTTAAGAGGTCTCTCTCTCATCCTCGCATAGCTTAGCATAACTTCCTATATCTATATAGAGATCTCCGTTTAAACAGATGTCCTCTGTTTCATTTTGTAGATCCTCTGCATGCACCTCATAGAGAGTAGCACCTTGATTTTCGTCTGGCACCACCTTCACGGCTTTTGACTCAGCATCTTCTCCGATCTCCTCCATTGATGCCATTGTGATTGGCACATGGTAGCCTTCATACATCCATGCACTACGAGGGGCTACCTCTATGACATACCACCGGCTTGATGCAGACTTTGTAGGATGAAATATCACATGAGAGAGCTACATAACTTACATGAGAGCTTCCAAGCACATAAATTCTAAAATGGGATGTTAACTATTTACATACTTACTTGTTCACAATGCTCGGGTAGTACGAAAGTGTCTCTTAGGTTAGTCCATTTCTTAGTTGAATCCACCTCAAGAAAACCAAACTCTCCTCTTATACGCATAGTAGCATTGCGACCCTCCATGATTATCTTGAACCATTGCACGTCGAACAAGTCGACAAAAAATCCTCTATAATCGATCCTCAAAATCTCTTGTAGCGTGCCAAAGTAAGTGAGTTCCGCCACCACAGGATCTGCATCAGAGGACCGTCGTCGACTAGACTGTTCAAATTTTGCCATGATTCCACAATCTTGAGTAAAATGCTTTTTGTCGATCCGTTCCACCCTAAAATACTGACCTTTACACCATGCTGCTGTGTATGACTTATACTACAACCAACAAAGATTATGAGTGGCCGTTCAAACATCTAGAAAGTTACTAGTCGTACATTGCAAACTTACCTTGGTCACGCAACCCCGAGAGTACTCCCACTCTTCCTCAGTCACGAGTCTTCACCGCACTGTTGTGCGCTTTTCAATTGGTTGTGCAAACATCTTAAGCTCATGAATGTTGGTAGGCTCTCCAGACCCGTCGGATAGTGCATCGGTGGTTGTGTTTCCCGTATCCGCTCAATTCATTCCCTTTCTCGCTCTTGCTTTGCATCCTCATATTGTGAAATCCACTTCTGTATGACTCGATTGTGAAGCATGCAAAATCGGTTGATTTTAGCCTCTAGATCTCCCGTCATCTTCTTCTCAACACCGAGATTGCACATGACAATTCCAGATATGTGCTCATCATCTATGGTTCGCCATAGCGTGTCCCGAGCTTTATCAAATCCGTCTAGCCACTCCCCAATGTACACTAGGTACTCTGATACCAGCCAACCTTCTGCCATGCTACCCTCCAGACGTGCCTTCTGACGCACATATCCCTTGAGCGTTTTCATGAAACGTTCTAAAAAGAACATCCATCTGGGATGTATTGTGCCAGCTATTTCCACCTCATCAACTATGTGAACAAGAAGATGCACCTGAATGGTTAGCATGGTAGTAGGAAAATGTTTCTCAAACATGCACACAAGCTCCGTAGCATTTAGTTGGCGAATGGTATGGAGTCTACGTTGATCTCCTTTTGTGAGATCCATTGCACCAACTTTGCAAGTTTGTAGATTGTGTTACGGACGTCAAGGGACAAACATCCCTCAATGGCAACCAATAAAATAAACTACAAAACACGTGAAACAATAATATTAAATTCCACACAAGAATTTGTTACACAATTCCCACTATGATATACTCCACTATGAACATACCTGATATATTTTATGTCAGTCGTGTGACTTCAAACCGGTAAGCTTTCCCTCTTTAGTAAAACACGTTCGAAGCGAGTGCATTACACCAGTGGGTGTCCACAAAGATCGAATGGTCTCTTTTACTTTGTGTTCTTGGGCTCCTGTGAAAATCCATGGTGCTTTAGGGAGTTTTATCGATCCATCGGACGTTGTTGCGGCCAATATTTCTCCATACGATCCACATTTCTAAGGTCAACTCTGGCTTCCAAAGTATCTTTCTTGCCGGTCAGATGGTCCCATAGTGGATTACCCACATTCTTAAATATGTGCATTGGATCGAGCAAGGGCCAGTATGGTAACCCGTACCATAGAGATAATCTCTTCATCCCTGGGGAAATCCGTCATCACACATCTCCTTTTGCTCTAACCATGCTTGTGCAGACATCCTTGGTGGCTCTCTTCCCAAAAATCCATCGCGTAACACATGATTCTCTGGAAGATACGCTTGATGACCTTCATAGATTTTTTTCTTCAATGAGGGCGCCCTACGTGCATTCAGTCTACGTCCACATGTGACACATGCTCTGTATCCGCTTGTTTCAAGCCCTGCATGTATACACATGATAATAGATCAGCTTGAGAACAACCAACATTTACAGTGTCTGAGTAAGGAGTATAAATAGATCACCTAAGCATTCTGTTAGTCCGGGATAGTCATGCATGGTCCACATTAGAATGTCTCTGATCAATGCATTCCATTGACCTGTGTGCCGGCTCATATCCACCACTTCTATGCCAATCCACAATTGTTGTATTTCTTCCAATAGTGGAGGAAGTTACACATCCATATTCTTCACTTTATATCGCCCCGGCACAGTCAAGCTTAGCCATAGGTGCCCCTTCTTCGTAGTCAACCACGGGGAAATGTTGTAGTGACGATGACAACGGGCCATACACTGTAAGATGTTGATCTTTGATCAAATAGATTTACGCCATCCATAGCCAAGCCTAAGTGCAAATTTTGAGCTTCCCTTGTAAAATCCGACCATGTTCCATCTATATGTTTCCAGGCTACACAATCTGCAGGAATCTGTAGCACACAATCCAAAGATTTATTCTCCTCATGCCATGATGCTAAGACGGCCATGGAATTATATTCGAAGAAATTCTTTGTGCGAGGAAGCGGAGGAAAATGTCGCAAAACCTTTTGCGGAATTTTTATTCCGTGGAGATTTGCTCAATATCTCTCGGAATAACATTTCAGACACTTCTCCAGTCGTGTGACTTCAAACTGGTAAGCTTTCCCTCTTTAGTAAAACACGTTCGAAGCGAGTGCATTACACCAGTGGGGCTCTGCAAAGATCGAATGGTCTCTTTTACTTTGCATTCTTGGGCTCCTGTGAAAATCCATGGTGCTTTAGGGAGTTTTATCGATCCATCGAACACTGTTTGCGGCCAATATTGCTCCATACAATTTCTAAGGTCAACTCTGGCTCCCAAAGTATCTTTCTTGCCGGTCAGATGGTCCCATAGCAGATTACCCACATTCTTGAATATGTGCATTGGATCGAGAAAGTGATTGATCATGAGTCGGGGCCAGTATGGTAACCCGTACCATAGAGATAGTCTCTTCATCCCTGGGGGCAATCCGTCATCACACATCTCCTTCTGCACTAACCATGCTTGTGCATACATCCTCAGTGTCTCTCTTCCCAAAAATCCATCGCGTAACACATGATTCCCCGGAAGATACGCTTGATGAGCTTCATAGATTTGCTTCTTCAATGAGGGCGCCCTACGTGCATTCAGTCTATGTCCACATGTGACACATGCTCTGTATCCGCTTGTTTGAAGCCCTACATGTAAACACATGATAATAGATCAGCTTGAGAAAAACCAAGATTTACAGTGTCTGAGTGAGGTCCAGTGTAAATAGATCATCTGAGCATTCTATTAGTCCGGGATAGTCATGCATGGTCCACATTAGAATGCCTCTGATCAATGCATTCCATTGACCTGTGTGCCGGCTCATATCCACCACTTCTATGCCAATCCACAATTTTTGTATCTCTTCCAATAGTGGACGAAGATACACATCCATATTCTTCACTTTATATCGCCCCGGCACAATCAAGCTTAGCCATAGGTACCCCTTCTTCGTAGTCAACCACGGGGAAATGTTGTAGTGACGATGACAACGGGCCATACACTGTAAGATGTTGATCTTTGATCAAATAGATTTACGCCATCCATAGCCAAGCCTAAGTGCAAATTTCGAGAAGAACTAGACAACACGTGCTCCATTATACAATGGCGTATGGACTTCACTTTTCATATCATCATAGACAAGCCTTTCTGAATCCCTGATCGTCCCGATCATTTCATCAATCTTGGGCTCAAACATTGCCTCGTTGGGAATGTGGTCTGCATGATCATCCCCCGAGCTGTCAGAGGCTACATCTTGTGGCCTCACATATGCTGCTTGATCAAAGTGCCTGCGAACACGTCTATTGGGTTGCAAGATTGCTGCCTGTTGGCCAGCGTCAGAGTCCGACGAGTAATAATAGATCTATAATAGATGGATCGAACTCACCACATTTGCGAACGTGCTGCAAAGAAACGCATCTTGTCCGTCGCACAACATGCTTGCAATGATTACAAGGACATAAGATCCTCGTTGAGAGATAGGTGTTTCGATTGGACGGCCCCACATCCTCGTCACTACTCATAATGAGGGTAAAAATCTTATAACCTGGACAAAAAATTTAATCTTCTATTGGCATTCTTCGTCTTTTATCTCTCTCTCTCTCTCTTTGTTCACACTGTAAACTACCTCACATTCTCTAGTCATGTCCAATCCTTGCACACCTTGGTCTAGAGGTGCACGGAGATCAGAACCACCGGGTTATAATCTCATCTTTATTGGTCAATGCCTATATTTGTGGGTACAAGAAATCTACACATCCACGTCTACATGATACTGCATGTAGTGGACAAAATCCCTTTGCCTCTTCTCTAGCTGTAGCATTTCACAGCATCTTACCATCTTTTCATAGTAGATCTTTGTTTGTAGCATGCAGGTACACCATTGTTGCAATGTAGTTGATGTCTTCTCAAGGCACTTAATTCTTACTCTAGATTTGACGGGATGTGGTGTGTGTGTGTGTGTGTGTGACCCTTGGAATCGTCATCTTGCATCACTAATTTCTGTGTAGGCTCAATTTGCTTTTCCATTAGCTGAACATGACGGATTATTGTATGGTAGCAGCAGTCGAACATGCAGGTGGAATTGCTGGTCCACATGGACTGTCAAGGCTGTGAGCGCAGGAAATTTTCTCGCCATTTCTTCCAAGTGTCGGCGGCTCTCTGAGTTGCGCCTACACGAAAATCTAAATCTAACCTTATTTTAAACGATAAAAAGAAGAAAATGGTATAACCTTTCTATCACCCAAGTGTGATAGATTGGTTATGCCAATTCCCTCTTCAATAACAGGTAAATAACGTAAATAAACATAAATCTAATCTAATATAGCGTAAATAAACCTAAATTAATAAACCTAAATCTAATCTAATATAACGTAAATCTAAATCTAACGTAAATAAACCTAAATCTAATCAAACGTAAATCTAACTAAAAATAAAACTAAATCTAATTTAACATAAGTCTACATCTAACCTAATCTTTAACGTCTTTCGGGATAGTTTCCTATGACGTTAGAACTCTCTTATTCTTGTGTGTGTGTGTGTGTGTGCCAATAAAAAGAGAAGAATGGTATAACCTTTCTATCACCCAAGTGTGGTAGATTGGTTATGTCATTTTCCTCTTGAATAACAGGTCTTGAGTTCAACTCCTCGTCGGCTAGATCTTTAGGTCTCTTTAATTAGTTTCCTACGACGTTAAATTAAACTCTCTTCTTCTCGTGTATGTGTGTGGGTGTGTGTGTACACCAATAAAAAAAGGAGAAAAATGGTATAACCTTTCTATTATCAAAGTGTGATAGATTGGTTATGCCATTTCCCTCATGAATAATAGGTCTTGAGTTCAGCTCCTGTCGACTAGATCTTTAAGGTCTCTTGGGATAGTTTCCTACGATGTTAAGACTCTCTTCTTCTTCTACTTTTCTCTCTCTCTCTCTCTCTCTCTCTCTCTCTCTCTCTCTCTCTCTCTCTCTCTCTCTCTCTTTTCCTCTCTCAATGTGTGTGTGCATTCTTTGTTTATGCTACATGTGTGTGTGCGTTTCGGATTTATGCATGCTCTCTCTCTCTCTTTTCCTCTCTCAATGTGTGTGTGCATTCTTTGTTTATGGATGTGTGTGTGCATCTTTTGTTTATGCTTGTGCTCTCTCTCTCTCTCTCTCTCTCTCTCTCTCTCTCAAAAACACAATGTGTGTGTGTATGTGTGCGTGTGTGAGAGAGAGAGAGGGACAGAGAAAGAGGGGAAGGGAACATGAAAGTGAGGAGAGGGAAGGAGCATACCTGGCTCTCCTTCCT
This sequence comes from Adiantum capillus-veneris, assembly GCF_014529385.1. Classification (NCBI taxonomy): domain Eukaryota; kingdom Viridiplantae; phylum Streptophyta; class Polypodiopsida; order Polypodiales; family Pteridaceae; genus Adiantum; species Adiantum capillus-veneris. The sequence continues at coordinate 91,448,681 of NC_140949.1, read as the reverse complement.
CTCCTCGTGTGTGTGTGTGTGTGTGTGTGTGGAGAAGAGAGAGAGAGAGAGAGAGGAAGAGCGTTACTTTGCTTGCTTGAGCACGCGCCAAAAACTCAGATCTGAGTTTTCGGACGCTCTCGGTTATTTTTTATCCCTGGTGGTGTCGCTATAGGCATCGCTATGTTACAAGTAACATAGCGACGCTCATAGCGATGCCTATAGCGACGCCATGGTTTTTCATGTTTGAGCGTCGCACTACGAGCGTCGCTACTATTAAGTACCTCTTGTAGTGAAACTTTGGCTAAGATTTAGCCTTGTGGTCAAATCTCAAGCTTGTTATGAAAGTGGAAATTCCCAAATTCATTAATATGGTGTTGAGGTGAAATCCATCATGATTGCATACATTTGAATACCTTTGACAAGTTACACATGACTCTATAAATTGAGATACATCTTTATGCATACCATTTCACCAGTATTTTTCTTTGAGATTATAAAAGGTTGCCCATACACCCCTGTGTCCAGCCTATAGACTCTCATGAAACTCTTGCATGAGATCTACTTGAGTCTCATTTTTACATATTACCCTTTGTGGTGTAGCACCCTGTTTTTTAGGATGCTTCCATAAGTAACCATCCCTCAAAAAATACCCATATGCTTTCCTGTGTATCCTCTTAAACTCTTGTTCAAACCAATCTTCCTATTTTATTAGAGTACTCAAGTATCTTTCAATAAGAATCCAATAACCTTCATCAATTTCCTTTAAGAAAAATTCAAGTGGGCTAGACATGCAGACATAGTTATGTTTCACATGAGAGATGTAATAGAGCTTTGCGCCCACATCATCATCCTCATTGATCATCTCTGACTCCTCTTCATACCTTTCCCTTCATAGCATATATACTAATGTATCCAAAAATAGTTATGTATATAGCGACATACCATCCACCATTTTAAACATAAAGTTTCCAAAATTAAGATGCAAAATTGATAGAAGTATATCGACGAAAGTGAATTGTTAGAAGTTATGTTTCCAAAATTAAGATGCAAAATTGATAGAAGTATATCGACGAAAGTGAATTGACAAAAGTAATAAACTGACAAAATTATACACATCATAGGCAAAATCACTTGATTGTTAAGCTTTGATCAAAATGTACTAGCTACAAACCAGTCGCTATCAATGCCAAGGATTAACAACCTTGTGGCGGTGCAGAGTACTGCACAGAATGCAGTTTAAAAAAGCAAAATTTTCAGTCCTAGTATCAACCTGTGATGCTTCCTTGTGTTCAACCATCTCCATAGCCACACAATAAGCAAGTGTTCATGCCCTAAAAAATTCTCTTTCACATACACACACAGGAAACGCAAGAGCCAAGGATAAGTGAGGGACACATAGCAACCCTCACCTAGTTTTAAATACCCAGATTGGTACACATTCTGAGGTGCCACAATCAAGGCAAATTGTCTTTATTATGTCATCATCATTAGGAGAAAACTATCCAACGACAACTGCCATGGTTAATCAAATAGGGGGGGAGGGGGGGTTGTAGGGCGGTGTGTGTTTTGTTAAGCTATGTGTGTTTGAAGTGAACAAAAACAGAGAGCAAAGACAAGGAGGAGTGGGGAGTAATGTTAGCGTAAACGCAATACATAGTGGGAAATGATGCGCGGCATACTTGCCAAGCTAGAGAAAGACTCAAGCTCTGCTAAGAAGGGGTTTGTATTAGGATTAAGCCCCAAGGGTAACCGCCAACTAAGGGAGAGTATCCCACTTAGGGTGGAGAAGTTCCATGCCATTTAATGTTTTTGGGGAATTTTTTGAGAATTAACAAGATGTGATACTCGTACTTCTCTCTCTCTCTCTCTCTCTCTCTCTCTCTCTCTCTCTCTCTCTCTCTCTCTCTCTCTCTCTCTCTCTCTCTCTCTTTGTTTACACTGTAAACTACCTCACATTCTCTAGTCATGTCCGATCCCCGGACACCTTGGTCTAGAGATGCACAAAGACCAGAACCACCGGGTTATAATCTCATATTTATTGGTCAATGCCTATATTTGTGGGTACGAGAAATCTACACACCCACCTCTAAATGACAGTGCATGTAGTGGACAAAACCCCTTTGCTTCTTCTCTAGATAAATCAATTCACAGCATCTTAACATATCTTTACATCAGATCCGTGTTCGAGGGATTAGCTAGCACATTACATGTTGGCCTCCAATATGAATATCATGATGTTGAAATATTTTCAACTTAAGGCCGCCTCCATAGAGAGGAACAGATGGATCACCATTCGCCTAACTCTAATTTTTTCCCGTAATCCCGAAGGTAGACTTTAATATAAAAACTAAATCTAGAGTCTCTCCTTGACATAGTGGTAATTCACCTCAATGTGCTTTGTGCGAGCATGAGAAATTGGTTTTCTTGCAATTGCCAATGCACTCTAGTTGTCAGTGTAGATAGTGTTGACAGTGTCCTCTCCAACACCCAAATCAGTCATAAGGCATCTAAGCCATTAGGCATCTAAGCCATACACAGTCAATCGTAGATGTGAATGTGGAGGTGACCATTGGACACAAGGTTTTCTAAACAAGGGTCAACAAATAGAATCTTTTGTTTCTGTGAAGGTTGTGGAAGAGACCATCTACTCCAATATTCTGCTAGAAATCTAAACGATGAACAATGAATTTTTTAAGAGTGATGCCTTCTTCAATCGGATCCTATAAAGGCGATGACTCGAGCTCAAGCTCAAGAAGCCACCAAAAGCACACCCGTTGAGGAGGAAAACATATTACCACCTCACAACTAGAAGTGGCCATACTAGGTAGCATCTTGCACAACCATGATATACATGAACCTTCAACCATGAAACAAAAACACATTTGGCATTATCAGAAAAATACATTGTTGGCCAGTAGTTACAAAATTGACGTACACACGTCATCTCCTAACACATGTTGTAAAAAAAAGAACTAGTGTTATATAGCTACGGTGACTTTGATGTCAACTAATCTGACGTCTCCTTGCATCCCAATGGTGTATCTATCGGATTCTACAAAGAAAAAACAATAAGTCGTTTTGTAAGTATGAATATATAATTACAAAACAATCTAATTTTTAGCTTCTTATTAAAATATAACAAATGTAAGAGTGTAAAGCTAAATACTAACCAAGATGGAGCGAGAACTTAGAATGTCCATAAAGACATTTAAGCCCTTTTTGTCCGCATACTTGCGCTCGTACGGTGTGGGGTCATGTTTAGCCATTGACCACTGTTCAAAACATACAAAGAAAACGTTATGTTAGAATTTAAAAATACAAATACCCATAACTACCAAACCTAAAGGATGACTCAATAACACTTACAAATTCGGCCTCAAATGACGCCCACCCACTGCTCCCCAAGTGGTGCAAGCTTCCTACTTCTACTCGCACTCTGGCTACCTCCTTTTGTTGCTTCTACTTGTGGATATTCTCATGTGTTGTTTGCTTTTCATTCTTTCAATCTTCTTTGGCCAGCCAATCTCGTCTCCTGCACCCATGCTTTATTGCTTTCTGCACTTCAGAGCCCTTATGCTTGCAGTACTCACACATCCACACCTTCAACAAGTCTTCATTGAAGCATTTATCTTGATTTGACATGGGAAACTTGTCATGTAGTATGCTCATGACTCTATCTTTTAATTCATTTTTCACTTCACTCCAGGTGTTTAGTATGTAGTGTCGAGACACCTGAGAGCAAAGGCCACGCATGGGCGAGATCAGGTTCTTGTCTTGATCATCCAAGATGATGCTATCGATGATGCCGATCGAGTACAAGAAGCCCTCTTGCCTATGATGCATGTGTTTGGGTAAAGGTGATGCGCCTTTGCCCCCCGACGTCTGGTGTCCGACCGTCCTCCCACTGTGTATACACACTTGCTTATTCTTTCTATATATAAGAATAAGAAGCACCTCACTTACTTGAGTTACTTTTTGAGGTGCTTCACCCACATGGGCTCTTGTGCTCTTTCACTTCCCCACACGCATCTACATACACGCGCACTCACAAGTGGTATTAGAGCTACAGTGGCAAATGGCACATGCGACGGCCTTCCGGTGAGATGGAAGCTACAAAGGCCGACTATGGCAGCTTAAGCTCGACGATGGTGGATACGGCTCGACAACGTCAAATCTCAACTTAGGCATATATATTCAACTTGTAAAAAGCTTGTGTAGCAAGCATTTTCATAATTTTCCGGAGAAAGAGCAGGAATAAGAAGTGTTACAGCTCGTTTTTGCTATTTTTGGCTCCTGAAACAGTGTGTTTTTCATATCTTCGTCACACGAAGCCGGATGAATATGATCCATGAGCCTAGGTTGGGGTTTTGGAACATTCCAAACATAATGGTTATATTTATTTTCTGAAATTATGATTAGAATTACAACAAGTGCAACAATAGTAAATTTATGCTGCATTTTTTGGCCAAAAACGGACGTTTTTGGTATATTTCTCACAGCCGAACTCGGATATATGTGATCCAAGAGTCTACCTTGGGGTTTTGGCATGTTTTAGATGCGTTTTTTATATCAAAATTTTAAAATTTTGAGTGCTGAATTTTATGCAGCAGCCTATTAGCAATCACGATATATCAAACTTTCACAGTTTGACTCCTACATTGTAGAGAGTGATGTGGTTTTCATCTTTGGCTATGTATGGCATAATGTGGTGCTATTTGAGAGATAATTCACCTTTTTTTTTGCATATGGAAGTGATTCATTGAAATGTGACTTTCGGATCTTTACACATCAGAATGAGGTTTTATGTGCATTGTTTGACTGTGAGGGCATTCTAGAGAGATCTTTTCTAGCATGGTTTTGTGCATTTTCATGCTATGTACACATTTTATGGATACTACTTGAGCTAGGGGTAGCTCGCATGTAGCAAATTTAAAAATTTGCAATATTTTCGGATAGGTACACGTCCATAGAGCCACTCGGTCAGGAGTGAGCTGGTTTCCCAGGCTTTTGGCATTGCATGTAGACTATTTGTGGATCTGTTGAAATACTGAGTGCCTGTTCTTCATGGGATTTGGTGAGACTTTTTTGAGTTTTTGCTCAATTTCCTCGGGATACTTTGCCAAATTGTTTTCAATAATTCTCACCATGGTTTATGTGTATTCGCATTTTTCTCTCTAACGGTTTAGTGATCCAGCTAGACTCCCACTTTGAAAATGATCAAGTGTTTACTCTCACTTTGACAAATTTTGACAGGTTTTGTTAGTTTGGACACAGTTTAGTGTTCTTGTACCCACTCTCGCAGGAGTGAAGATTGTGTATGCTTGTGTGGCTACAGATAGACAGTCACACGTTTTATATGTTCTTTGCAAATTTTTGCAGTCGGTTTCTCTTGTGGAATGTGTTTTGAGCTAGTTTGCTCTATACTTGCGTATATGGTTATGCGCTCTATGCTCGGTTGAGAAGTTTGTCCTAGATTATATGCTTGTAGAGAGCAGATTGTGGATCTGTTTTATGCATATTCGAGCATCAATTTTGTTGCGATTGGTCATGGTTTTCATGAGTGTATAGTGGTCAAGTGATTCCCACTTTTGTTGTCATTTTGGCGTTCACTTAGTCGTCGAGTAATCTCTCACTTTTGTTTATCTTGAACCATTGCACATCAAACAAGTCCACAAAAAATCATCGATAATCTATCCTCAAAATTTCTTGTAGCATGCCAAAGTAAGTGAGTTTTGCCACCATAGGATCTGCATCAGAGGATCGTTATCGACTAGATTGTTTGAATTTTGCCATGACTCCACAATCTTGTGTAAAATGCTTTTTTTCGATCTGTTCTACCCAGAAATGTCGACCCTTACACCATGCTTCTATGCTGCGTTGCATTTATATGTCCGTACCAAAAAAATTATACGTATAAAATGCCATTATACACCAAAATCTCGTATAATCCACGTATAGCTGATTTATTTCTTTTCAATCGAAAGATATTTTGATCAAAATATCTTTCGATTGAAAAGGATGTTGACCGCTTGAGGAAGATTTTGGGACAGACAGAGCTCAAGGTAAAATTTTCAACTTATCCTCTTCTTTCTTAAATTGTTTTTGTGTGTTGTGCCAGACTTGTGTGGTGCAGTTGTTTTACTCTTGTCACAGAGTTGGCTTGCAAGTTATGGGCCACTTCCTGGTGTGTAGCCATCTAGTTCACTCCAGCAATGTGTAGAAACTAGTCACTTTTCTCGTGTTGTACAGTCACTTGGCCCACTGTAGAGAAGGGTTTTAGGACAAACTTAGATTCTCACTCGTGTGGTGCGGTTGTCTATCTCTCTCCACAGGTTCTGAGTTTAGGGTTTAGTGGTCGCCTCGTGGAGTGCAGTAGGCATGATGGTACACCTCTCACTCCAGAGTGACCTATAGGTTGCTCAATTTTAGATTAGCTCAAATTATTGTTTGTTTCACGTTGTCAGGGGCTATGTGTTCGCTATCTGAGCCGGGCAGGCGCCGGGCCTCTGGCTGTGGGAGGTGTAAAAGAGATAGAACAAGAGTGCAGTAGGCATGATGGTACACCTCTCACTCCAGAGTGACCTATAGGTTGCTCAATTTTAGATCAGCTCAAATTATTGTTTGTTTCACGTTGTCAGGGGCTATGTGTTCGCTATCTGAGCCGGGCAGGCGCCGAGCCTCTGGCTGTGGGAGGTGTAAAAGAGATAGAACAAGAGACACTGACAGTTCTGACAACCACCACAGTCATCAATTAATTGAATATTACTTTGAGTACAACTTGGTCCTTAGCCAAGGCAGGCTATTAACAACACCGTCACTTGGATCAGCTATCAACTAGGAGCTTAAGCTCCCGTTTATAGGATTAACCAGGCCGTAAACGACACAGAACTTAACAAAATGCTAATTCAATCTCTAACGGATGACGGTGATGGACATTTTCCTCATGTTGCTTCATCTGCTTCAAATGCCCCGTGGATTTTGCGGTCTTCAATTCTGCTCACTACCTCAATCATCAAGCTTCAATAGTTATTAATTATCCTGCTTTGTGTGCTTGCTCTTAATTATCTTTCGTTTATGAATTTTTACGTCTCCTCTAATCCACTTGCTCTGATTGCCTTTGGTGTTCCGACTCTCTTTTTCTTGAGTACCTTATCTTGCCGGGATCTGTTACCTTCTTCTCCTCTTCCCTTGCTTCACCTCATGTGCCGAAAAAGAGAGAGGAAGAGAATTCCTCTTGCTTGTCTAACACGAGAGAGATAAGCATGTCTTGCCTAGTGAAGGACAAGAGTGAGAAAGAGAGAAAGCTTTCTTTTTGTTTCCCTTTCTTCATGCCCGAGCTCTTCCCCCTCGTTCCCTTTTGTTAGTCAAGCTTCCTTACCGTGGACGAGAGAGAGAAAGCGAGAGCTTGGGAGTTTTCCTCCTTTGAACCCTCCTTGCCTTTGCTTCTCTTTAGCTCGAGAACAAAAAAGAGAGAGCTCCTTGTCTAAGCTTGGGAGACAGAGAGCGAGCACCTTCTCCAAGCTGAGAGAGGGAGAGAGCTTCCCTGTTTCTTCCCAAGCTTAAGCTCCCTTCTTCTCTCGTTCTTCTCCAAAATCCCCCTTGCAATGCCAAAAATCTTCTATTAATAGCCTCTGCCCATCAGTCACGGCGCCGTGGCTGATGTGGAGAGTGACCTTAAGTGATGACGTGGTAGGTCGATTTGCAAGCACCTTCAAATGCGGTGAAGGTTGGGCCGAATCCGAGCGCTGGTGAGTTGGGTATTTTTCTTCTCTTGGTCGTGCTCATCTGAGCTCCTTGTTGCAGAGCACTAGCTCATCACCTTCCTCCCCCATCGGCGTTCGCTGTCTGTTCATGCTATCCTCCTCCTTTTCTTACTTTTCCCCCCTACATGCTATCAACCCTTAATTTATTAAGTGGGCGGCCTCTCACTTGGTTGGCCTTGGGTGGCCATTGCTATTGGGCGGCCATAAGTACATAGTGGAGGGCACCACATTTGATATGCATATCATGCTTTTGTAAAGGTGCCACAGTCGCACATGTTGGGCAAAGTATCACCAAGCTCAACAACTTTCCCTAGAGTAGCTACCGACTAACATTATCATCATGGGTTTTATTTGCCCATTTCAGTGTTGCGGACTTTGCGACTGGACATTAAGATGCAAGTATAGTGCTGACGTATGGTCTTCCCATCACATTTAGTCAAAGAGTGTCAGACTAGCCAGACATTGCCAATTACGACTACTGCCGGCCAACATGGGGCAGTCATTGGCGTACATACCGACCAGGGAATGTAGTAGGCATCAAATTTGGCGTACATATTGATTAAAGCACTGCTATCTCAAGCACTTATTTTGTTGTATTCAAACCCTTGGTGCTGCTCAAAATTCCCAGATGGCACACCGTCGAAGCGGATCGGACTGGTGCAGAACCGACCCCCGGTGAAGCTTTAACGATCGATATCTTGGCGACCGGGACTCCGATCACTGATCTAAAAAGACTGGCGTGCTCCATGATGTGAGCACTCAGGCCCATGCAATCAGTTCAATTCTGTCACCTAGCTATAGTTGCCCAATCCGGTACAGATCTGCAATCGACTTAAACTTCAAACTGCCATAACTTCTTCATCGTAGCTCCATTCGACGAGCCGTAAAGACAGGCGGGTAGAGCGCTTTAAGCATTGTAGTTCTAGATCATAATATTCCATTTGTGCTCACTTCAAGAATACTCATGTTTGGCATCATTAATGAATATGTTGACCCTTTTAAGCCGCGTCTGGCATACATTGTCATTAAACTTGGCCTGTTAACAAGCCCTCATCACTGACCATTAATCAAGTAGGCTTCAAAGAATCTTATATTGCATTTCTCTACTCTTTTTCTTATCATGGAAGCGGAGCTGCATGACAACGTAGACACACAAGAGTTCTATTCTTCAAACAGAGAGTGGACAGATGCATAGTTTATGCCCTCTTCATCTTTGTGTGATGCACTCGTTACTCTTGTGTTTTAAACTCCAAAGACATGTCATTGTTCATCACTAGATGACTTGGTGTTGTCTTGGATGTAGACATATATGATATTTGGCCTGCATCTGAGATTGTTAAGTTGTCCAGTAATGTTTGTGTTGTGAGTTCCACACTTCATCAGGGATTGGATTAAATCACATCATCGTTCTTACTACATAGAAATATGAGGGATATGTTTGTCTACCTAAGAGTGGAGAAATGCATACCTATGCCCTCTTCATCTTAGCATGACACACCTTGTACTTTCTGATTCGTAGATACTCCACTCATTAGTAGATGACTTGGTGTTGTCTTGGATGTAAATATGTACGATGTTTGACCACAATCCAAGATTTTTAAATTGTCCGTTTATGGTTATGTTGTGCATTCCACAAACTTCATCAGGGACTAGATTGATTAAACTATCAATTAGCATTACAACAACGTCTAGGACTTGTGTTGAGCGTACCTCACACAAGCTGGGTTTTATTTGGCAGTCCCAGCCATTTCTGAGACTTGGTCTGGAAGATAGTCATTTCTGAGACTTGACTATACAAGATTTGCATAAGCCTTTGTGTGAGGGTCATTTGTTGAACTACAAGGAGAATCCTCTTCTTGTTAAGGAAGAGGTGGTGAGAAAGGCAGTTGAAGAAGTGCCACAAATCAGCAATGCACATGCTTTGTTCTCTGATGGAACATACAGAAAGAGCCATGATGCGGCTTCAGGGGGTATAGCACTTTATGATCCAGAGGGGAAGCTAGTATGCAAGAGAGGGTTCAAATTGGATGCACATAGTAAGAATGAGGCTGAATATGCAACTTTGGAAGCTAGATTACACATTTGTTTGAAGCATGGGATTAGAAGGTTGAGCATAAAAGGTGATGCCTTGTTAGTTGTGAAGCAAGTGCTGGGTGTGTGGAAGAGTAAGAACACCTCATTGAAGGAAATGTGTTTTAGAATTAAAGGCCTATTAAAAACGTTTGAAGCATGGAGCATTAGACACATTGAACGTGCTCTAAATGGAGAGGCACATGAAGGAGCTCAAGGCATGATTGGGGAGCTATTTGTGTTGAGGACCAATTTACCTCTTTATCATGGCTGGGAAAGTTTGGCTCAAGAAGAGGAGTTTTTGCTAATAGGAATCATTCCAAAGGACATTCAGAAGTCTAAGAAGTATGGTTTTGTGCGAAGAGCATACATGTACAAATTGATTGGTGATGTCTTCTACAGGAAAGGGTCTGATCTTGTGTTGAGACGTGTACCTTGGCGGGAGGAGCTTTATAGGGTGTTGGAAGAGAATCATGAAGGCGCATGTGGCGGCCATTTTGCTCTAAAGATCACCTTACATAAGATCTTGCAAGAGGGGTATGTATGGCCTAGTTTGCACAAGGATGTTCACCATTGGTGTAGGTCTTGCAATATGTGTCAAGCATTTGGGAAGAGAGTGTTGAAGCCAGATTTACGAAAAACCATTATGGTGTTTGATGTGTTTGAAAAGTGGGGGATTGATGCAATAGGCCCGTTACCTATCACAAGCAGGGGTAAAAGCTATATATTTGACTGCAGTGGACTATCTCTCTAGATGGGCAGAGGCTGTGGTAGTAAAACAGATCACTTCAAATGATGTGGAAAAATTTGTGTACGATGAAATATGTTGCAAGTTTGGGGTGCCACTAGAGCTACTTTCAGATAAGGGGCCAGGATTTAGAGCTACACTGCTAGACTTTTTATGCGCAAAGATGAAGATTAGGCACCAGTATACCACTCCTTATTATCCCCAATGTAATGGCTTAAATGAAAGGTTCAATGGTGAGTTGGTACAAATTCTTTTGAAAGTGACAGAGCACCAAGAAAAGAATTGGGATTTTGAATTGCCTAGTGCATTATGGGCTTATCGTACTTCGGTGAAGACAGGTACAGGGTCTACTCCATTTCATTTGGTGTATGGAAAGGAAGCACTATTGCCTGTGGAGGTAGAGTTGCCTGCAGTCAAGATGTTAGAAAAGTTGCTTGGGCTGCCTAGTGATGCATTCAAAGAGAGGCTCTTATAGTTACAAGAGGTTCAGCTGGATAGGATGAGTGCATTGGAACATTATGGGTAGATGCATGATAGGACTTTGGCAAAGATAAATGAAAAGGTCAAAAGTAAGGGTATCAAGAAGCATGACTTGGTTTTGCGCTACAGCAATAAGTTGGAAAAAACCTTCCAAAAGAAGTTTCAGATTAAGTGGAAAGTCCCTTTCAAGGTAGTGGAGTGTTTTCCGAATGGTACATATCAGTTGGCTAACCTGGATGGGATTTTGCATAAGTCAAGGTTAAATGGATTGCGTCTTAAATTATATCATGCCAGGTTAATGATGGCGGAGCCAGATGAGCTGTTTGTGGAGAAAGCAATGTATGTGAAGGATGAGGAGCCCTGTGACGCAGCGAGTCTCATATCTCTTTTTGCTGATGCTTATCATGAATGATCTAGCAGGCTAGGGGATGGGCAAATTATGTCAGGAGTTTTTTGGAGCAAGGGATTGCGCATATGTACATACACATGCATGGTGCATCAAATAAAGCATTGTCTATTTTCTAAAGCTAGGTGGTTACGTGGGGCCCACATGTGTACAGGTAGGACAGGGTGTACATAGTGCATCGATTTTCACCATTACCAGTACCAGTGTGTTTTTTCTATAATAATGAGGAGTTGGTAGCATGTAAAAATTCTCGAGGAAGCTATCCGCGGGCCGATGACATGAGGTAAGTAGGTGCGTCAAATGGCATCTAGTGGCTTGAGGAGGTCGAATGGGGTCAATATTTGCACGTTGTCGTGCTGTGACATGTACATAGTGGGAACACATGCTACAAGAGTTATCTTGTAACTTTTTAGATACATAATTATATTTCCTATAATGTACATATGCATATGTAAGTATAAAAATAAGCTTTCTATCTCATCTTATTATTTATCTCAAGGGTAATGTATTCTTACTTTACCATCAAAAAATACTATGGGAAAAGTGTCAATAGCTCCGCCTCTTTAACTTGGGGCAAAAAGCATTGATTCTTTATTTCTACTATTTCATTATCATCTCACACCCTAGCTAGATCCTATATCTAGGGTAAACTCCAATATATATATATTCTATGTATTTTTTATACTTTTCTTATATTTCTTTTTAAATAGCTACTAGGAGAGAATCAAATCCTAGTGGGACACTAGGTGGCATGATTTCAAAGATACACTTATTTTAATGCATTATTGCAAGCATGGTTACAAAACTTTGTCAAGGAGAAATTTCATGCTTTCATATGGCATGAGGTGTCCTTGGGAATTAAATGAAAGTCAAGGCTAAGGAGACCACATGAAGACTTTTGCTGCCATAAATGGACCCTATTTTGATGAATTTTTTACACAAGGTTTCAATCCGAATTGGAGAATGATTTTAAAATGAAAATCGTAGCTAATGAGCTGAAGTTTCTGCCCATATTTTTACTTTTTTATTTGGAGCTACGGTTAAAGAGATATGATCAAAATACTGGACCCCAGTCTGCCCACATCATGCAGGGAGAGCTCATTTCCAACTTTTCCAATTCCTATTCACACTGGCTCCTCTCTTCTTGTGTAAACCCTTGTGGGTTCCCTTCACCTATAAAAGGGGACCTCTTCTTCCTTGGAAGGAACTCAAGCATTCAAGCCATTGATGAGAGGAATTCTTGAGGGAGTGAGTAGTAATGCCTAATTGTACTTAGCCATTAACATAAGCCCAAGCCTACACTTTCTCCTAGAGAAAAACTAGCCATTCTTGTACGCCATCTTTGGAGGATCAACTCTAATCAAAGAAGGTGTTGTACTTGGCGTATCAATCAAAGTGGAATTATCCACTCTTCTTCTCTCTCCATCAATAATGGTGCCGAAGGGTTTCAAGTAAGATGTGTTCTACATTGATGTTTTCTTGATTTCTTGTTGTTTTCATTTTCATCTCTAATCCAACATATATATATGTATCTAATCTCATCTTCTTAACCAAACCTATCTCTCTCATTCTTAGTAATTCATCCTCTCTAGGTTCTCTTGCTACAGGTACATCTCTCCCCGCAGTATCCTTATTGCCTACGGGCAAGAATAGGGCTTGGGAGGGAAACTTCTCATCTCTTCACTTCTCTCATATCTACATTTCTCACATACTATCCTAGATGAATAACCCACATGATGATCATTTCTATCGCTTTCACTCTGTACAATCTATTAGAATTAACGTATGGATTAGCCGTAAAATACACTTTCAACAACGTATAGTGTTTCTCTTTGGCCCTGAAAGGCTCAATGAAATACTTCTATCGCCGGATCCCATCATACTACCTCTCATAGACTATAATTTTTCTCTTGATGTAAGCGTAGTTATCTTGCTATGAACCAAGAGGATTTGTACACACAATTAATCCCAATCACTAGACAAAATATATATATTATGGTAAGCACAAAACTACAATTCCAAAGAACAATTCGTAGCCTATTTGGTCAGCCAAGATTGAATGCCATTAACTCATCCATTAACCCTTTCATATTACCCATGATACGATATGACCATAGCCTTGATGTTTTCATCTTCGTATTGTTTTGACATTCTCTTTTGCGTTCTTTCTTTGTGTGTGTGTGTGAGTGCAAGAGAGAAAGGGTGAGTCTTCTTTGATTGCACTTCTTTCCAAACCCTAGTCTTCATGGCATCTATGGTTTAACTCCTTCATATAGTTTTTGTTGAGTTCTCTCACAAACTCTCACAGCCATAAGCCCGGTGCTTTCCTGGCAAGACCGCAAATTTCTCGACAACGTGGATAAGTACGGACACAACGTGGGTGTTTTCTTGTGGTAATTATGCAAAAAGGTCATCATGAGGAACATCTTTTGGGGCCACTTCACGTGGTGGCCGGATGCATTATTGGAAAAAGTTGACTGCCAAGTGTGCGGATGGATGCAGCAGGGTGACAACTATGCACTGCAAGGTCAGCTTTTGGCCTGTTCGGGGTCCGTTTGAGGTCATCAAAAAGGCCAAGGGTTCCCAAGTAATAAAGCTAAGTGTGGGAACTGAAAAAATAGAGAGAAGACCAGAAAAAACGTGGAGAGAAGAAGAGGAACAGCCGCAATGTTTTTGCTCATTTTGGAGCTTGTTTTGGCCGTAAACTGCTCATCCCAGGTCAGATTTGAGCACTTTGACATTGTAGACTAGGGTTTTGGGATATGCCGGACGCGATGGCGCTATCCATTTTTCCAAATTCCTCAGTGTTTTTCTTCTATTTTGGTTGTGTAAGTTTCTCCTATGAGCGAAGCTTCTGCTCCAGTTTGTGATTGTATCTAGCTTATTTTACCCATACTGTGTCAGCTATTTGCCCACTTGGTGTTGGCCCAAGCTCATTTGAATCTGAACATCATAAATTCCTCTTTTGAGCTGAGTTTTTTGGGTGTGTGTGTAAGTGTTTCTCTGTGTGGAGCGGGTAAGTGGGTAGTCTCTCTCCTCTCACTCCATAGGTGTGTTCCCTGTCTCGGCTAGGTGGGTTGTGTAAGGCGAGTGATGCCCCGTAGTGTGTGTGTGTATCATCCCAAGAGTGTGTGTCGGGTCATTATAGAGGCGTTTTGTGTGTTTCCATCTCGCTCACAACGGGCTGCCACGTCACCACCTGTGCGAAAGCATCACCGACGAAACGAGTGCAAGCTAGAACCACCAAATGTCGCCAGCGCGCTACCGTGCGTCCAAAACAACTGGGATTCATCCCCCAAGTGCCACCACACAGAGCCATCACAACGCCACCGCGCATGACCACCATTGCCACGCACTCAACAAGCTTGCGTCCCCTATAGGTGATGCTAATGAGGTACCCACACCTTGGATCATATACAATGGTGCTTTCTTCCCCATCTGCACATGTGGGACTGCTTTTTGCCACATGGCAGTACCACAGGGCCCAAGCCTCTTAAGGCTTTAAAAAGTTCAAGTGCCTTTTTCTTTCCTAAGCCTTTTGTGTGGTCTACCCTTCGTTGCCTAGTGATCCAACCTCCGAGTCCTAAAGCCTAGGCAAAAAAGCACATGATTGGCTCCGCACTGCTCTAGCTTTACCACACTTTAAGACTCTCCGAGACCCCAAACTAAGGCCGCAAAAACCGTGAAGATCCATATGTTACCAATTTCGGGAAAATACACCCAACTTTTCGACTTTTGTAACTTCTTGCTCCGGGCTCTATTTGACGTGTAGTCAATTCTTGCCAACTCCATACATCGCATAGAACCTTCTCAAACTCTATTGGGGCCTAAAAAAATCCAGATGGCATGACTCCCCATGCGGTCAGGTGGGCACCAACCTAGCCCCCGACAAAACTTCAACTGGCCATAAACTGCAATCCGTGGCTCCGATCTACAATCTGAAAAGATGGTTAGGCTCCATAAACTGAGCACTATGGACCTGTACACTCTTGGTCCACCTATCCCTTGGTGCTCTGTCTAGAAAAAATCTGCAACACACCGCACCTTGAACCTTCAAGAACTTGGGCTCCATAGCTCTGTTTGATACCAGCATCAAGCATACCACCATCAAAAAAACATGTATCTGACACCAAGCTCGAGCACATGTCTGACCTTCCCTCCCAACCAAATAAAGTGGAGGCCTCAAGCATAGACCCCTGCACCCGCTGAACCATCCACCACATAGATGTATCTACAAGCATATGCATCAAACATACATTACATACCTCCAATGGAACCAAAGCCACTATATGGGATTTTCCTTTCTCCACCATTAGACATGTCTGTTGCGTTGGAATCTCCACCGTCTTTGGCATCACAACCTCCTCTTCGGTCACACACTCAATTCCAGCATTGTTGAGCCCTTCCTCGTCTACCGGCCCTTCAAGGTCAATCAACACCACCTGATCCTCAGTCCCAATCACCTGCTCTTCAAGCATCTCTTCTACCGCTGCATCATGCTCCACCAGCGAAGGGAGAAACTCCCTCTCTTTTGCATCCACCTCGTCTTCCTCCATAGCCATGGCTGCTCCATATCTCCTGGAAATATTCTGTACATGTTTCACCACAATGGCACATTCCACCGTTACTTTCATTAGCACATCCATTAGCATGGCACCACATACAACCTTTACCTGTAGGCCTGGACTGCTCCTGTTGGTCTTCATCATGCACATCGGCTTGCTTTGCTTCCTACTCTTCTTGCACATGGGCTACTACCATATCATCAAACACATAAGAGGGAAGCTTCACCTTTACCAGCTCAGGTTCATAAGACTCCGTTTCCTCATCATAGGATGTGGACTCATCCGCTCTATCCTCCTCACTTGTCTCCCAACAACTCGAGCTTGTATCATCCTCAGCACCACCAACATCATATACTAGCTCCGTATCTGCATCTTCATCCGTCTGCTGCTCCACAAAAGCTTGACTATCTTCATGACTTTGATCACTTTCTGCACCTGCTTTTGAACCCTCAGTATCTGCAAGATGATTGCATTCTACTACCTTTTCATGCAAACTTTCCACAAGAACAAGATTTACCTCTTCAATCCGCACCGGAACCTTAATATCTGCTACCGCTTTTACACCTTGGTTCACATTGTCATGGAGCTTCTCCTCGTTGACAGGCTTGTCCATCCTTGACACATGCACATCACAAACTGGAAATCTCCAAGGAACATAGCCAACAGCAAGCCTTACATCAACAGGCTCTGCACTTTGAACAATTGGAACCGCCTTCGATCGTACCAAAGAACACTTGCCTACCTCCGCAACAGGCACATAATCTGTTGGCTTCAACATGCCCAATTCCAACTTTTGCTTTAACTTTCTTCTCTTCATCTTTTCCAAATAGACCATGTCTTCATAGGTATCCGCACCATCTTCAACCTTTTCTCTAATCCTTGGATGCAAGCATTCTATCAGCTTTGACAACTTCAAATATTGACTTATTTTTACCCCAGTAGCAACCTCTAACTGCTTCCAATAGGCTTCAAACTTCTCAATGAAAATAGAAAAATCCTTACTCACATCCTGGCGTACCGCCTTCAGCCTTGCACCAGCTTCTTCCGATGTAATCACCTCTCGAAACCGCTCAAAACCCTAACTTTACAATCTTTGCCATGATTCTCGATCACTCGTCATAATACCATCGAACCACACCTTGGCTCATCCTCGCATTAACAGCGGCACCTTCCGCAAATTTTTTGCATTCGTCAACATATGCATCGACACCAGCCATAACTCAAAATCTACTAACCAATCCTTGGGATGTTCAACGCCCATAATATGGGGCCAAAACCTGGCTCCACCATCTCTATCAGCTGCAAATTTTATCATCAAACACCTTGACCATTAGCCAACCTCTTTGTCACCTAAATAATACCACTTCCAACCTCAAAAATGAGCATCAAACAACTCCTCAGTGGGGGCACCAGAAGATGGGAGAGGGGGAAGGGAAACACACCGAGTGCACAACACAACACAGAAGATGGAGAAGGGGAAGGGGAACACACCCAATCCACTAGAGTTCACCTTCAAAACTCGACACTACCCGCAAGCAAATTGCCGCCTGCACACAACCATACGTACACATTCCTTGCAATGCACCAAACAGACCCAATCACTCCACTATGCTCAACTCATAGCCTTCCACACTCACACAACCTTTCTCTACCTCTCTTTGCATGAAAAACTTTGGAAGGCACACACACAGATACACACTCGGAAACGCACGCACACAAGCGGAGAAGAGAATGGGGAAGGGGGAATGATGGCTAGAGACAATAGAGAATCTCCTTCTCGCATATGCAACACCATATACAACCAACACACTGCTGGCATGAACCTCCGTAAAAATCTCAACAGGCCAAAAATCCTAATGATAAAAGGCTCCAATAGCCAGAAGTAACCTTGGCCAAAAGACCCCAAAAAATGATCGTGTACCTACTTTTATAGAGCTCTGTCTAGGAGACCTTAAAAAAAATAATGGGTGAGCTCTCTCTTTGTGCTCCTCTTAGAATTAGCTTTTCCATTAGGGCCAAAACGACTCAAAAAGGGCTATGTAACGAATTGGTTAACTCACTAATTAACAGAGCCGTTTATGGTCAAAACGGCTCCAAATTTTTCCGTTTTGGTCATTTAAAGCATATCTAAGCAATCTAGAGTGTATCTAGGTATATATCTCTAAATATTTA
This sequence comes from Adiantum capillus-veneris, assembly GCF_014529385.1. Lineage (NCBI taxonomy): Eukaryota > Viridiplantae > Streptophyta > Polypodiopsida > Polypodiales > Pteridaceae > Adiantum > Adiantum capillus-veneris. Next base: position 91,430,495 of record NC_140949.1, on the reverse strand, counting down.
AAAAGATGTCGTTTTCTTCGCATTCCTTTGCGGCTCACCTCAAAATTTGTTCTCATTTACTTCACTTGGCCGCAAATAGTTGTTTCCACTTTTGAATCACTCAATCTCTGTTTTTCTCTCACATTTTGCGAGCTTTATCTCTTCTTCTTTGATGCACCTTGTTCTGCTTCTACTTTATTTCCATTATACTTTTTGTGTGTTCATTACTTACAATGAGTAATACATCTTCCATTAGTGATAACCGCAAGTTTCACTTGAACATTAAGCTAAGCCAAGAATGTGCTACTACGTGGAGTGTTTATCAAATGCCAGTTACAACTGCAAATGAATCACAACAACTTCACAACGAGGGAAAGAAACACATTGATATATGGACAGATGGGAGCTTGTATCCACCGGATCCTAGCACTGGAAGGTATCCATCTTTTCACACGCCTCATGATTTGAGGAGATTTTTTTGTGATGGGGTTGATGGCTTACTAGGATATGTTTCTAGTCTATCTCATTTACACATTGATCATACAAATTACATTCAATATCTCAAAACTGTTTTGTCTTCAAATGCAACAAGAATTTTAGAACTTGAAAACCAAATAGCATCTCTAAAACAAGAAAATCACCAGCTTTAGACTTTAAAAGAAACTCCAATAGGATTAAGAGCACGAGTAAAACAAATTAAAGATGTAGTAAACTTAACAGAAGGTTCTGGACAAAGAAAAAAAGATTAAAGATTACTAGAGAACATGTGACTAGTCTTTTAAGATTTGATATGTCCAATGTTCAAGAAAGGGTGAGATTTTTGAATGAGGTAATGAACAAAAGTGATTTTGAAACTTCTTGAAAATCAAACTTAGAAGAAATTGGTATTTCAAAATTTACTGAAAGATATGGGTTTACTGGTCCAACCTTCTCAAATGCAAGAAGTTTGTGACGCAGTGGGGGTGAGTAGAAGGGGTTATAGGGCCATCTCTAAAACATGGTTTCAGGTTTTAAAGTATTACAAGATTAAAGCTTTTGGATTTCCTAGGCCTCACAATGTTGGGAAAGTTACGACTGTTAAACGAAGAAATACCCGAACATTTTGGAGAGTACTATCATATAGAAGGAACGATGCCATATGAAAAACAGAAAAAAATCTTCTTTTGAGTAATGTTTTCAATAACATTTGGACGAGTATAAAAAATGTTCAATCTACTATGGTGAGATACTATAGTATGCAAGAAGTAGATTGTGAAGGAAAACTTATATTTTTTATGAAATTGGATGAAGCTCAAATTCAAAAATGTCAAAAAATGGAAAGAGTACCCATATCCCTAATGAATAGAGCATTGGAATATAGCTAGGGTAAGCTTGATTCCCCATACCACAAAACTCAATCAGAAATGGAGCTTTCATGGATCAGAGCAGCTCAAATACCAGTAGAAAATCACGATACATTGAAATGGCTCTTTTTGCAGACCGATATCCCTTTTGTTATACAGGACCAAAATGCAGGTGAAAAACTCTGTGTAGATGGCATGGGTGACTTTTTGTAGAATGGCACTTGAGTGCCGACCTAAAAGCATTAACGTACATGTTTGGTGTATGTGGAGGTGCCAATACCAAGTATCCATGTCTATATTGCATGGCAAGCACTAGAACAAAAGGATGGCTTGCAGAACATGAGGTTGAAAAAACACCATCGAGAAATAGTGTGAATGTCATCGACTATCCATCGTCTTCTATGATTTGGGATCCAATTCTAACAATAGATTTAAAAAATGTACATATATGTACAATGCATGCAGAGATTAGAATATTGGACAAATTGCTTCGACTCCATCTTGATTATGCATATTCTATTAAGCCAAGTAAACTTGTAGACGAGTGCATAGAGAAATGTGAGGCTTTCCTCTCTTAAATGGGTTTTCATGGTGGTCAAGTGCATCTAGAAAAAATATCCTACTCTTTCAAAAGGAATGGGTGATTTTTTGCAAGATGTTTCAATGGGTGGAGCAAAAGCCAGAAGATTTTTGAGTAACCATGACAACAAACAAGTTGATGCTATGTGGAACTGCTGGAAGGACCTTTGTGTAATAACAACCAATGTCAAAAGTAGACCAGATGTAGCCAACAAATGCATGGAAGTGTGAAAGAATCTCAACAATTTTTTGAAAGTTTTGAGACAACAAGTTAGCTCTGCTACTTATGCAGATGACTTTAAAACAACAATAAATCTTTTAATAACTGCTATTATAGATGCTTGGGGAGCAAAAGACATCACATATTATTTGGTGAGTATTCAATTACTTTCTAAAGTTTGGATAGTATTTTACATTGCATCCTATTGAGTTCCTCGGGGCAGTCACTTATCAAAAGACCCCTATATCACGTGCGTTCAAGAGGTAATTAATAATACCCCAATATACATACTATACTTAGAGTGTGAGCCTATTTAAAAAACCCCCACCCCCTCTGTATGTATACATTTTTATACATTTTGGTCTTTTAATAATCCTCTCCGGTTAACTCACGTGATATCATACACATTCTAAAAAGTGACTACGTACCCCGGGTTGAGTTCAATAACATTTTTTTATTTTTAGTATATTTTGTACGTGCATGGACCATATTTTTCAAAACAAGGACCCCTTGCAACATGGAATACTCGGGAATGGAAAAATCTCACTATCAAGCGAGGACTTCTTTTTTCAAATGTACGAGAAAGGGAGGGGGACAAAGAAGGAGCAATGAGCTAAAGGAATTATTAAATTGGTTATATAGGAGGCAATTAGAACGGATGAGATCAAACAACCATGCCGCTCAACCACATATGGAGATTAATGCTTCACTTTGAAACTTTGTACCGAATCTTTCTAAAGAGATCCAAATTCAAAAAAGATATTTTGGTGCAAAAATTTATCAAATTTAAATCAATTTTTGATTTTTTCATATCTCTAGGCATGTCACCTCTATATCTCAAAAACTTTCTTCTTTTATAGCCCCCAAGAAGGTTGACATTTGTCTCCTCAGCTGCTGCTGCATAGCTTGAGTAGTAAAAAAAGTATCCTTCTCTTGAGGCATTGAATCCTGTAGCATATCCAAATATTCTAAGTGTTGCAGCTCTCTCAAGTAGCATGATCTTGTTTGCATTGATTTGAAGGGGAGTGTACCCCAAAAACCGTGACAATATCTTCTGAGAAAATATTGGCAACTCAAGATCTTCAAAATACTGCATGTGAAAAGCACAGAAGGTGGCACTATCCAATGTAGGCATGTAGTGCATGAGAGATGAGGCATCCCTTCTTGAAGTGCCCTCTATTGATTTACTTCTTGAGCCTTTAGCTCTCCCAAGAAAATTGTCTTTGTCAAGGAGTTCAATCTGCAAAACAAGACATAATGAGTAGTTAAAACAAACTTGAAAGAAAAGAAAGATTTCAGAAGGGAGATCAAGGTGAAACTAAATCTACCTTTTGCAACTCATTCTCGGCAATGACTTTTTCTAGAGGAGATTGCATGATCCAGTCATCTCTCTTATGTCAACTTCCTTTCCAATTTTTTTCATCTTAAAGTCTCTATCAAAAGATTGGATGTCAAGCTCAACAAGTCTCTTCTCAAAATCCTCATCTTTGAGGGAAGGTTTTGTTGAACCGAAGGGAGAAAGTGTATGTAGACGAGAGGAGAGAGAGATGACACCAACATGTACAAGCCCCAAAGTGTGTCTATTGATCACACAAGATGCGTTTATATAGAGGGGACCAGGGTGCTATATATAGAGATACTATATATAGCTCAACACCCCCACTCAACTGAAGGTCCCTAACTGTGGATGAAAAAACCCTTCGGGGCTCAAGGGAAAAACCCACAGCTCTACCACCGTTATATTAAAATATTTTAAATATACATTTACAATGTTCAAAAGAGCTACATCACTCCTGTTTTACAATGTGCCCTTTCAAGGGTCTTTAACAATATATGCAGTTGAGTTGATGCAAATTCTTCAATCTTGAGGGAAGGTTTTGTTGAACCGAAGGGAGAAAGTGTATGTAGACGAGAGGAGAGAGAGATGACACCAACATGTACAAGCCCCAAAGTGTGTCTATTGATCACACAAGATGCGTTTATATAGAGGGGACCAGGGTGCTATATATAGAGATACTATATATAGCTCAACACCCCCACTCAACTGAAGGTCCCTAACTGTGGATGAAAAAACCCTTCGGGGCTCAAGGGAAAAACCCACAGCTCTACCACCGTTATATTAAAATATTTTAAATATACATTTACAATGTTCAAAAGAGCTACATCAGTCCTGTTTTACAATGTGCCCTTTCAAGGGTCTTTAACAATATATGCAGTTGAGTTGATGCAAATTCTTCAATATCTTTGAGCAGCTTAAATATCTTTGAGCCTCTACACACATTGCTTGATGTGACCTTCATCCTGTAAACAATATCAACTCAAGAAACATATCGAGACATGAAGGTTAGAAATAACCACATCACATTGTCCTTACAGACGGCGGTTCGCGATGCCGCTGTGGAGACGACATAGAAACAAACATGATGCCGATGCAATCACATGTGCAAATGTAATATCAATGTAATCACATGTGCACACATATATACAAAGACAAGATGTATGAACATATTGGGGTCCCCAAGATCTCAATAGATGACAGTTGTCATCATCATGGCTTTACGTACCATGGCATCATGGTATTCACCATGGCATAAAAGACGCTCAGAAAAGATTTAAAATAGCAATCATCATGGATCTACGTACCATGGCATCAGAGACGTTTTGTTCAAATCAAATAAAACTGTAAAATAGTAATCATCATCATGGCTTTACGTACCATGGAATCACAGACGCTTTCTTCAAATAAAAACTATAAAATAGTAATCGCCATCATGGCTTTACGTACCATGGCAACGTAGACGCTCGTTCTGTGCAAAATGTGCAAAACCTCAAGACAATAAAAACAGTAAAATAGTAATCGCCATCATGGCTTTACGTACCATGGCAACATATATAGACGCTAGTTTTGTGCAAAATCTGCAAAACCTCAAGAAAATGAGTAGTCAATAGATAACTTCTTTGTAAAATCACTTGAAATATTTTATGTATCAAGAACCAAAGCCATGATCAATGGAGAAAATGAAAATACACGTTAGCCTTGTCATTTTTACATCAATGATGCACCTGCAGAGGGTGAAAAGCGCAACACACCATGACTACGACGTGATCATAAAAATAAAGACTTGTAAAAGTTAGTAGCATGAATGTCATAAATCCCATCGATTGATGTAACACTGCTATCATTTGACCAAAGTGAGCAGTAAGAAACAAAAGATTTTCTAAAAATCTATGTGGATCACTAGGATACCATAGTCTGCTCGCTAGATTATCGCCAGCTTGAATTCAATACTGCCCTCGGACCCAGCTGGCTGTAATTGCTTCAGTACAAAACCTCAACGAGGTGATCGTTTCCATCACCATGTACAATTGTTGTTTCTGTGTCCATGAATTAGCACTAAGCATACCCTTATACTCCTGTAATACATCAGGCTGCAAATGGAAGATGGATGAAAATGCAAGATATGAAGTTGCAAACGCAAGATGGCTTGCTCCATACACTTGAAATCCTGATCCTGATGAATCCCAAGATGCTGCATGCGTCTCAATCGCCACGCGAACTAGTCCCCGTCTGCACCAATTCTATCTATCACTGGCCCGGTTGTAGGCGCGCATATCATTGTCTGCGCTATCACTGATTAGCAGGCTCTCGCCACTCTTCATCATTAAAATAGCACCACAGTTAAAAAGCACCCGTATAAAATAGCCACCTCTCTCAGGAAGACCAATCAAGCCCTACGTTTTATGAGCATGCAGTTTGTAGTACGCAGCAAGTTGTCCAAAGCGTCGCCCGGGACTAGCAGTTGTGGCGAAGACAGCACAATAAGCTGCGTCAGTTACATAAACCATATGCAATCTATACATTCATGGCTTAGCCTAGCCTCTCTACTGAAATGTCAACCCTGTTGCAATTGTCTGCACCTGCTTGCTTCTCTATCTTCACCGTCTTACACCTCTACTGCTTCAACTGGTCCATGCTTGCGTGCTCCAACTCAAGTTGTTTCTCTTTCTATCTACTGAAACGTAAACCCTGTTGCAATCGTCTAGGACCCGTCCTCATATATATTAGCGTAAGATTGCTACTTGTAAGCCACGTCAACCTCTGCAGTAGGTCTACCAAAACCACCAACTAGCTATTATGAGCATCTAAAAGCAAGGCAGATTGACGTAGAACTGCCTCGAGCAGGTCACCCCATAAAAAACATCACGTTATTTTAAGAAAAATAAGCAAGCATGACCACAGCTAGCTATTACAAGCGTCAAAAAGTAGGGCAGATTGACGTAGAACTACCTCGCGAAGCTTTGTCACATTCATCGACAAAAAAGAACTTTTAGAACGAACAAAAAAAAACGTGACTTATCTTTGATTCTGTTTCTGTGTTGGATGATTGGTGTGTCGCAAAATTTTGTCACAGTCATCGACCCTTTCCTTGGTCAAAACTCTATCTTGGAAGGCGAAAAGCCTTGTGTTGCACACCACATCACCGGGCATCGAGCTTCACCTTAGATGTCTTGCACACCGAAGCTTGCCTTGAAAGGATGGCTCTAATACCATGTTGAACGGAAGGGAGAAAGTGTATGTAGATGAGAGAGAGAGAGATGACACCAACATGTACAAGCCCCAAAGTGTGTCTATTGATCACACAAGATGCGTTTATATAGAGGGGACCAGGGTGCTATATATAGAGATACTATATATAGCTCAACACCCCCACTCAACTGAAGGTCCCTAACTGTGGATGAAAAAACCCTTCGGGGCTCAAGGGAAAAACCCACAGCTCTATATATCAGGTTTCTCCTCTTCCACTCTTCTCATGCATAGAGGAAGTGCATCAGGAGCAGGAAGAAAATCTTTATTGGATGTCTGAAGATCAAGTGCCAAAAAATCCTCTTTTGACTCTTCTTCTGTGTCAATAAAATCTTTGGCCACCTCAGAAGCTTCAGAAATGGTTGCAATACAGTAGTCCTCCCTTATATTAAGCAGACATTGGATATGATGGAGAGGGATATACTCTTTTCCATTGATATAGAAGTTGGGAAGGTTCAGAACAGTGAGGGAAGCCTCATACACCTCTACCTCCTCTGTTGGCTCACCAATGATAGTACTAGCTCTAAATTGAGCCACATCAAAATTTGCACTCTCCTGCTCCTCAACTGCAACATCGATTTCCTCCTCTTCTAGAATTTCACTTTTCTCAAGATGAAAAACTGTGGAAACATTTTTATTTGCTATCTCTTCATCTGTATCTTTCACTTCATCAGCTTTGCCTTGCATGCCAGCTTTAAGGAACAAAAAGAAAAGAAAGGCAACTTCTTTTGGAACAAGGTTGCAAGGCTTTGAATGTAATTGACAAGAAATGGTAGGTGGAAAAATAAAGGAAGTTTTCTTAGAAAATCTTCCAAACCTCCTTGTTACTTTGCCTTTCTCCATTGAGTTGGTATCAAATTTGGTTAGATGGCAATAAGTCTTACCATCTAAAAACAAACACTTGCATTCAACTACCTCTTCAAACTCTTTGAATTCTTTTGACAAAAAGTCCTTCAAATTGTCTAGCATAACTGTAAGATCAAACAAAGGGTTGAATATTTCATATGCTTTGGTGGACACTTCCATGTAAATGACCATCTATCACAGCAACCCAGAGCTTATCACTTGGACTCTCCTCTAAAATCTCCTCCCGACGTTCGTTCATGGTTTGATTGAAAAAAAACCAAATCGGTGAAGCTAGGCAGAGGGCAGCCTAAACAGAGTGATAGGGGTATGTTCCACAACGTGCAAAGCGTTCTAGTCGCATCGTGCGGTAACTATCTAGTGGAGTGGGGAGAAGCCCATACCAAGCAATAGAGGCCCCACCCAGACTTTGCAAAGATGTACCCTCGCATCATGCGGGACCAAGAGATGAAGAGACCTTGAGAGACCAAGACGACGTAGTAGAGTGGAGAGAGAAGTAAAACAAAGGAAATTCTCGCGTCGTGTGGGACCAGTAAAAGTACAACACCAACAAAAGTCGAGATCAAGATTTATATAAGGTGCCAAAAATAACTGTTATGGACACGTGTCATCCATGCACACGTGCCATGTGGCATGCTTCCAACGTTCGTCATACGGACGGTCAGTTATATAAAAAGCTCTCTCACATGCTCATTTTTCACCCTTCCCCAAACCACACATTCGCATCGTGTCGTACCTTCTAAACGACCCGCACATCCCCTTTCTGCCAATCTTATCTCTTTCCTTTGTCATCTTTCCATCGACCCGCACACCCCTTCCTGCCCAATTTTTTTCACTTCTGGAGTGCTTCTTATTTCTATCCTGTACGATGCGATAGGGAGGTCTTCTAGACTTTGGGTGTCCCTCCTACCACGTCATGCAGTGTCCTTCCATGATTCCTTGCCAAGATCAACAGCTTCACATACGATGCGATATGGACAAGTTGTAGACTCAGGGTGGCCCAGCTATCGCATCGTGCAGGTTCATTTTATGTTTCCACGCCACGCGCTTTTGTGCTCATCATTTTCACAAATGACACGATAGCGACATGTCCTAGACTGTGGGTGGCCCACATATTGCATCATCCAATGTATTTTCATTTTTTCACTCCACGCACTAACAACCCCTGTATTTTCACATACGACGCAATAGTGGGATGGTCTAGACTATGGGTTGCCCTTGAATCGCGTCGTGCAGTGTTTTGAAGTACTTTGTGACTCAAATGGCGAGGATGAAACAGACTGTAAGAAAAGTCTACCAAGCCCCAAAAGATCCAGAGAAAGATGATTCAGAGAAACCACCTCCACAACCTCGTTAGAGGCCTACTGCTAGAAAAAGGTTGAGTTATCAAGTCAAATCTTTAAGGGAAATAAGAAAAGCACAAAAGTCTACTTGTCTACTGATTCCAAAGCTACCTTTCATGAGAGTTGTGAAAGAGATATCAGATAGACTTGTGAGCATAATGAATATCAAAACCTTTGTTCTAGTAAGGTGGAAATCTCAAGCCTTGATGTGCCTTCAAGAAGATGTTGAGGATTTCCTCATAGACTTTATGAATCATAGCTACATTGCAGCTGCATTTGCTCACAGTGTCACACTTATGAGCAAAGATTTTGTGCTTGTGTCAAGGCTGAGATACAAGCTTGATAAGGCTCTTAAGCTTATTCCTAGTGAGGATCTTAAAGCCTTCCAAATTTTAAATATCCCCCCTTCCAGGAAGTAGAAAGATTCAGGGGTTTTCATTGAGGACGTTACACATGAGTATGAGACAAGAAAGGCCCAAGATATCAAAGCAGGAAAGGAGGTTGAGAGGGAGGAAGACATGATGTTAGAGGATGCTATCCTTATAGAGCAAACAAAATTTTTAAGAGCATCCAACTCTCTCCTTTATGAAAATGTTACAAGCCAAATGGTGGTGGATGTCTCCTTGTTTGGAGATGATGAGGTGTACTTGGACATATTCCCTCAAGACACAAGTATGCTTGTAAACCCCAACATGGAGCTTGGTGATATTGTGCTCTTTATCTGTATCAGGTATGTGTTTCCCCTTTGCTAATTATTAGTGCATGTGCAGGCACAAGGTCCTCATTGGGGGGGTGTTTTCTTTTTCAGGATCTTCTAGAGGCTATAGCTATGCAAATTTCCATACTTGATCCTCTAGTGACACAATGCCTTTTTAACAAGCAAAGAACACTACAAGAGGTTGTGTGCTCTTGTGACACTTTTAGAGAAGTAAATACACTGGGTTCTTATAACCCTCGATGTCGCTACAGCGTCGATACGGGGACGTCGCTATAAGCATCACTATGCCAGTCGCTATATGCGTCGCTATATAGTGACGCCTATAGCGACGATAACAGCGACTCTGCAGAGCCTTATATAGCGACGTTCATAGCGACCCCTAAGAGGAAATTTTTTTGGTGGTAGGGCATTAAATGCCCTGCCACCCATCAACCATATTGAATGTTTCATACATATTCTTCACCTTTGAAAAAAAGTGCAAAGGTAGATATAGACCCAAAATAGTCACCCACAAGACAATATAACCATTAACTCCATCATCCATAGTACGCATTGTTTGACAAATAAAAATACAAAGTGACAAGCGTGAATTGATGAAAGTAAATCAATGACAATTGTACACATAGGCAAAATCACTTGATTGTTAAACTTTGCAAATGTAATAGTTACAAACCATTGTCATTAGTTAAAAAATATACATGGTTTTCAAAAATACATATAAAAGTCGTCTCATGATACATAAGCTATGACAAAAAGAAACTAATGCTATCTAGCTATGGCTAAACTGACATCGTCTAATCAGACATCTCATTGCGTCCAAGCGGCATATCTGTCGGATTCTGCAAAAAAAAACAATAAGACAGCTTTCTGTAAGTATAAACATATAGTGACGTGTATAAAACAATACAACAAATAGAAAAGAATAAACCCTAATACTAACCATGCCGCCACGAGAACTCAGAATGTCTATAAGGGCGTTTAAGCCCTTTTTACCTGCGTACTCATGCTCGTACGGTGTGGGATCATGTCTGGTCATCGCCCACTGTCAAAACATACAAAGAATCCATTATGTTAGAATTTAAAAACCCATAAACCCTAAACTATCAAACATAGAGAGCAATACAAAAATACTTACAAAATCGGCCTCAAATGATGCCCACCCGCCGCTCCCCAAGTGGTGCGCGCTCCCTGCCTCTACTTGCGCTCTGGATGCCTCCTTTTGTTGCTTCCACTTGTCGGGATTCTTGCACGTTGCATTCTTCGCATTCTTCCAATCTTCTTTGGCCAGCCAATCTGGTGTGTTCCACCCATGCTTGATTGCTTTTTGTACTTCGGAACGCTTGCGCTTGCAGTATTCGTGCATTTGAACCTTCATCAGGTCTTCATTGAAGCGGTCCTCCCATGTTGGAATGGGAAACTCGTCATGAAGCATGCTAATGACTCTGTCTTTTAATTCATTCGGTACTTCACCCCAGGTGTTTAGTATGTAGTGTCTAAACACCTGAGAGCAAAGACCGCGCATGCGTGAAATCACCTTCTTGCCTTCATCATCCAAGATGATGCTGCCGCTGAAGTCGACGGAGTAAGGCAATCCCTCTCACCGCTGACGCATGAACCTGGGTGTCCTGATAGGGGTCTCTAGCGGCATGTCAATGGGGGAACGGACTTCAGGTGTCTCCACTGGAGTCTGAGCCCCGAAGCGAGGAGTGTACTGGAGTGACTCTTGGAGGAGTAGCTAGTGGTGTGTAGCTCCTAGGAACAACAGTCAGCCACGAAAAACCTGGTGTTGATGGCAATGTCGTGGCTATTGTCGGGACGGGGAAAGAAGTGGAGGGTAAAGAGCCTGGTCGAACAGGAGGCGGTGTTGAAGCATCAGTGGTGGCATCCCCACAACAAGCACCACCGCCACCACTAGAGGCCGGTGCCTAGACGAGTGTGAAGATCATCTCGTCGACACCGAAGCTTTAGAGCATGTTGATTGCTCCGAAACAGAGGGAGATGCGGATGGAGTAGGAACGCACGATGGTGCGATAGAGCGATGACGTACCATTGTCTCTGCTAGGGTGACAAAGAAGAAAGAAACTCCTCATCATCCATACCTGCATTAAACACACGAACATTTAAACTTAATATTGAATGAATGGAGTAGAAAACATGGACAAGTAGATAGATAGAGAGAGAGAGAGAGAGAGAGAGAGAGAGAGAGAGGAGGAGGAGGTGCTCGTTGTCCCTGCTTGTGAGAACATACCTAGAGCATACGTACCTGGAGTGGACGCAAAGACCATTAAATACAATGGTGCAATGATGCAATGATGCATATAAATACAATGACGCAATGACGTGTTCTTCTTCTATTCAACTTGAGTGATCGAAGAGGAAAGTCGATAACTCAGAATTTTCAATCGAGAGAGAGAGAGAGAGAGAGAGAGAGAGAGAGAGAGAGAGAGAGAGAGAGAGAGAGAGAGAGAGATAGAGAGAGAGAGAGAGAGAGCGCACACAATCAAATCTTGGAGTCGAAAAACCAGGATGTGGCCATGGATTGCCCAGGATGTGAGCGCAAAATCAAAAGAGCGTTATATAACATGGAAGGTACTTAGAGGCCAGAGTTTTTACAAAACGGAGCAAAATTTTTCAAAACGGAGAATCGTACAAGAATTCCCACTATCTCTTTCTTTTTTGACGTACAACTTGAGGGTGCTTGTAGCTTTGGATTGTTCAAAGGCTAGTAGCAACAGAACGCGTTCTTCCTCTATTCAACTTGAGTGATGGAAGAGGCAAGTCAATAAATCAGAATTTTCAATCGAAAGAGAGAGAGAGAGAGAGAGAGAGAGCGTGAGAGAGAGAGAGAGAGAGAGAGAGAGAGAGAGAGAGAGAGAGAGAGAGAGAGAGAGAGAGAGCACAATCAAATCTTGCAGTCGGAAAACAAGGTGGTGGAGCTGCATGTGGCCATGGATTGCCCAGGATGTGAGCGCAAAATCAAAATAGCGTTATACAACATGAAAGGTACTTAGAGAGCCAGAGTTTTTACAAAACGGAGCAAAATTGTCCAAATACAATATTTATGGCTTTAAGAGATCTCTCTCTCATCCTCGCATAGCTCATCATAACTTCCTATATCTATATAGAGCTCTCCGTTTAAATAGATGTCCTCCGTTTCATTTTGTAGATCCTCTGCATGCACCCCATAGAGAGTAGTATCTTGATGTTCGTCTAGCACCACCTCAACGGCTTCAGACTAAGCATCTTCTCCGATCTCCTCCATTGATGCCGCTTTGATTGGCACATGGTAGCTTTCATACGTCCGTGCACTACGAGGGACTACCTCTATGACGTACCACCAATTTGATGTAGACTTTGTAGGATGAAATATCACCTGCCAGAGCCACATAACTTACATGAGATCTTCCAAGCACATAAATTCTAAAATGGGATGTTAACTATTTACATACTTACTTGTTCACAATGCTCGGGTAGTACGAAAGTGTCTCTTAGGTCATGCTTGTGCAGACATCCTCGGTGGCTCTCTTTCCAAAAAATCATCGTGTAACACATGATTCTCTGTAAGATACGCTTGATGACCTTCGTAGATTTGCTTCTTCAATGAGGGCGCCCTACGTGCATTCAGTGTAGGTCCACATGTGACACATGCTCTGTATTCGTTTGTTTGAAGCCCTACATGTATACACATGATAATAGATCATCTTGAGAAAAACCAAGATTTACAGTGTCTGAGTGAGGAGTGTAAATAGATCACCTTAGCATTTTGTTAGTCCGGGATAGTCATGCATAGTCCACATTAGAATGCCTTTGATCAAAGCATTCCGTCGACCTGTGTGTCGGCTCATATCCACCACTTGTATGCCAATCCACAATTTTTGTAGCTCTTCCAATAGTGGACGAAGATACACATCCATATTCTTCACTTTATATCTCACTGGCACAATCAAGCTTAGCCATAGGTGCCCCTTCTTCGTAGTCAACCATGGGGGAATGTTGTAGTTGACGATGACAACGGGCCATGCACAGTAAGATGTTGATCTTTGACCAAATGGATTTACACCATCCATAGCCAAGCCTAAGCTTAAATTTCGAGCTTCCCTAGTAAAATCCGACCATGTTCCATCTATATGTTTCCAGGCTGCACAATCTGCAGGAATCCGTAGCACACCATCGGAAGATTTATTCTCCTCATGCCATGATGCTAGGGCGGCCATGGACTTTACATTCGAAGAAATGTTTGATGCGAGGAAGTAGAGGAAAATGTCGCAAAACCTTTTGCGGAGTTTTTGTTCCATGGAGATCTACTCGATATCTCTCGGAATCACATTTCGGACACTTCTCCAGTCGTGTGACTTCAAACCGGTAAGCTTTCCCTCTTTAGCAAAACACGTTCGAAGCGAGTGCATTACACCAGTGGGGGTCCGCAAAGATCGAATGGTCTCTTTTGCTTTGCGTTCTTGGGCTCCTGTGAAAATCCATGGTGCTTTAGGAATTTTTATCGATCCATCGGACATTGTTTGTGGCCAATATTGCTCCATACGATGGACATTTCTAAGGTCAATTGTGTCTCCCAAAGTATCTTTCTTGCCGGTCAGATGGTCCCATAGTAGATTATCCACATTCTTGAATATGTGCATTGGATCGAGCAAGTGATTGATCATGAGTCGGGGCCAGTATGGTAACCCGTACCATATAGATAGTCTCTTCATCCCTGGGGGGCAATCCGTCATCACACATCTCCTTCTGCTCTAACCATGCTTGTACAGACATCCTCGGTGGCTCTCTTCCCAAAAAGCCATCGCGTAACACATGATTCTCTAGAAGATACGCGTGATGACCTTCGTAGATTTGCTTCTTCAATGAGGGCGTCGTACATGCATTCAATCTACATCCACATGTGACACATGCTCTGTATCCGCTTGTTTAAAGCCTTGCATGTATACACATAATAATAGATCAACTTGAGAAAAACCAAGATTTACAGTGTTAGAGTGAGGAGTGTAAATAGATCACCTGAGCATTCTGTTAGTCCGGGATAGTCATACATGGTCAACATTAGAATGCCTCTGATCAATGCATTCCATCGACCTGTGTTTCGGCTCATATCCACCACTTCTATGCCTATCCACAATTTTTGTAGCTCTTCCAATAGTGGATGAAGATACACATCCATATTCTTCACTTTATATCGCCCCGGAACAATCAAGCTTAGCCATAGGTGCCCCTTCTTCATAGTCAACCACGGGAAAATGTTGTAGTTGATGATGACAAGTGGCCATACACTGTAAGATGTTGATCTTTGACCAAATGGATATACGCCATCCATAGCCAGGTCTAAGCGCAAATTTTGAGCTTCCTTAACAAAATCCGACCATGTTCCATCTATATGTTTCCAGGCTACAGAATCTGCAGTAATCCGTAGCACACCATCCGAAGATTTATTCTCCTCATGCCATGATGCTAGGGCGGCCATGGACTTACATTCGAAGAAATTTTTGATGCGAGGAAGTAGAGAAACATGTCGCAAAACCTTTTGTGGAATTTTTGTTCCATGGAGATCTACTCGATATCTCTCGGAATCACATTTCGGACACTTCTCCACTCGTGTGACTTCAAACCGGTAAGCTTTCCCTCTTTAGTAAAACTCGTTCGAAGCGAGTGCATTACACCACTGGGGGTCTGCAAAGATCGAATGGTCTCTTTTACTTTGCATTCTTGGGCTCCTGTGAAAATCCATGGTGCTTTATGAATTTTTATCGATCCATCGGACACTGTTTGTGGCCAATATTACTCCATACGATGCACATTTCTAAGGTCAACTGTGTCTCCCAAAGTATCTTTCTTGCCGGTCAGATGGTCCCATAGTAGATTACCCACATTCTTGAATATGTGCATTGGATCGAGCAAGCGATTGATCATGAGTGGAGGCCAGTATGGTAACCCGTACCATAGAGATAGTCTCTTCATCCTTGAGGGAAATCCGTCATCACACATCTCCTTCTGCTCTAACCATGCGTGTGCAGACATCCTCGGTGGCTCTCTTTCCAAAAATCCATCGTGTTACATATGATTCTCTGGAAGATACGCTTGATGACCTTCGTAGATTTGCTTCTTCAACGAGGGTGCCCTACATGCATTTAGTCTACATCCACATGTGACACATGCTCTGTATCCGCTTGTTTGAAGCCCTGCATGTATACACATAATAATAGATCAACTTGAGAAAAACCAAGATTTACAGTGTCTGAGTGAGGAGTTTAAATAGATCACCTAAGCATTCTGTTAGTCCGGGATAGTCATGCATGGTCCACATTAGAATGCCTCTGATCAATGCATTCTATTGACCTGTGTGTCGACTCATATCCACCACTTCTATGCCAATCCACAATTGTTGTAGCTCTTCCAATAGTGGATGAAGATACACATCCATATTCTTCACTTTATATCGCCCTGGCACAATCAAGATTAGCCAGAAAGAAAAAGGCAAAAACCATACTATTATATCTAGTGGTTTGCTATTCAATTTGGTTAAGTAACTGATGGAGTATGTTGGGTGGCACATCAAACATTAGAGTTTGTAATTGATGGCTTAGTCAAGTATCATCATGCTGCCTCCCTAGAGAAGGAAATGTCTAAAAAAACCTAGATGGTATAAAATGCATGCTCTACCTTTGAGCTCCATAATAGCATGAAAGACCGTCCAAATATGTTCTCTTTGTGAAGTATATTCTAGGGTTTGGACATTCTTTAGTCAAGGAGATAAATACACTAACTATTCTAGTGTTAAAGAGTCATTGTTGGAGCCAATGCATTCTCTCCATCAACAAAAATGAGTACGATGTTGTGACCATGACCAAATCATTTTCCGTGTGTTGTACAATCAAATGCATATGTGTCAAATAAGATGATCAAGTAATAGACATCTTCTCGTTAGGCTATGGGACTAAAGAGGCACTACAACAACAAGCAAAGGCAACAATCATCAAATGATGCAACTGGAAGCTCTTTGTCATTCTAGAGTGGATGAAGACACAAATTTTAGAAGGTGGGCAAGTGTAGATCCACAAAGATTATTAATTCCAAGGAGTCAAAGGAAGAAAAAATTGAAGAACCATTGGATGCAAGTGCTGATTCCATTTTAAACAATCTACAAGAAACAGGTTAAGCTAGCCACCCACATGATATTACATCATTGATGATTAGATATTACAATTATCATTTTATCTTATTTTTCCCATTTCAAATCCACCCATGTTGCTTAGAACATTGATATTTTAGTTTGTTCTTTTTCTCAATTTATTTGAAAAATGTCAACTTTTGGGAGTTTGAATTTTTCCACAATAAGTCTATTGAGGCAAATAGAACCCTACATATTGTTAGGAAATAAGACGTAGCTAAATAGATAATTGAATAGATTACTTGA
This sequence comes from Adiantum capillus-veneris, assembly GCF_014529385.1. NCBI lineage: Eukaryota > Viridiplantae > Streptophyta > Polypodiopsida > Polypodiales > Pteridaceae > Adiantum > Adiantum capillus-veneris. Next base: position 91,413,441 of record NC_140949.1, on the reverse strand, counting down.
TGGAGAGAGACAAATTTATATACACGAGATTATAGAGTAGAGAGAGAGAGAGAGAGAGAGAGTACACACGATATACGTGGTTCACCCAATGTGGGCTACGTCCACGGGAAAGCAGCCACTCAATGGCTTTAGTACTTCAAAACAAGAAGTAATTTACAAAGGGATTATACCCTTAATGGAGCTCCCGCCTTGCTTCACTCTCACCACCTCACACTCACCTTGTTGCATCAACTTCACACTATGAAATGTGTGTAGAAATGCCTCCTTTTATAGGCCAAAAGGGCTGCCCTCTCTTATGAGAGACAGCCATGTGTAGCGGCCATTGTGCGAATAAGTCCAAATCGGACCCTCCAATCCGCCCATGTGTGGCCGCCCTTGAGAAGACAAGTCCGCTTTTGAATTCGGCCACCGGCCATTGAATTTGGCCACCGGCCACCGGCCATTGACTTCTGACCACCGGCCATCGGCCATTGACTACCGGCCACCGGCCAACCGACCGGTTGTTTTCCGACCACTTTCCGGCCGCCGTCCGGCCATAATATTCCGGCGAAAAAGAATATTCCGGCCTTTAAAGTTGCCCCTGATTCTTGTCCGTGAAAATTTTGGTTTCCGGTGAGTCATTTTCCTTCACGCACGATGGCTTCTCCTCATAATGGGGGCCTTACAAATGTGCGCTTTTACCACAAAAAATTACAAGGGTAAATCAGGCTCCATACTTAACAATCACCCACTAGGAGACTGATCTCCAAACCAAACCTGTGACTGCTTTCCATTCTGGCTTCTTATCCTTGAATGCCGATTGAAGATGAGCAAAAGCTCAACTTCTCCTTGTTGACCACCTTTGTAAACATGTCTGCAGGATTTTCACTTGTATGCACCTTTCCTAGCTTTAGTTGTCCCTCTTCCAAAAGAGTGCGTATGAAGTGATATCTCACCTCAATGTGCTTTGTCCTTGAATGAAAGGCTGAGTTCTTTGCAAGATGGATAGCGCTTTGGCTATCACTGTACAAGACACAATTGTCTTGTTTGAATCCAAGCTCTTCTAAGAATCTGTGAAGCCACAGAATTTCTTTCCTTGCCTCCATCATTGCTACATACTCTACTTCCGTGGTAGAAAGTGAAACCACTTTCTGCAGCTTTGAAGCCCAGCTTGAAGCCCAGCTTACTGCTGTGCCTCCAACCGTGAACACATAGCCAGTAGTGCTCCTTCGAGTATCTTTGTCACCTGCCATATCTGCATGAGCATACCCTTCTAGAAAAATATCAGTTCCTCCAAAATACAAAGCATTTGTTGTTGTCCCTTTTAGATACCTAAGTATCCACTTCACAGCTTGCCAATGCTCTTTACCTGGGTTGTCCATGAACCTACTCACAACTCCCACTGCATGTGCAATGTCTAGCCTTGTCCAGACCATAGCATACATTAGAGAACCTACCGCTACAGCATATGGAACTTTAGACATATAGGCTATCTCCTCTTGTGTCTTTGGACACATATCCTTCGTTAGTTTAAAATGACCAGCCAAAGGTGTAGAAACTGGTTTTGCATTTTGCATTGCAAACCTTTCTAGTACCTTCTTGATGTAATCTTCTTGAGATAGCTTTATTGTCTTCTTCGTCCTGTCCCTTGATATTTTCATACCAAGTATCCTCTTTGCAGCACCTAAATCTTTCATTGAAAAAGATTTGGATAGCTCCTCTTTTAGGTCTTTGATGTCCTGCATGTTAGCACTTGCAATCAACATGTCATCAACATACAACATTAGGATGATGAATTTCCCATCTCCCAAATTCTCCGTGTAGACGCAGTGATCCGAGTTGCATCTTGTGAATCCATGATCCAACATCCATCGATCAAACTTCAAGTACCATTGTCTTGATGCTTGCTTTAAACCATACAATCTCTTCTTTAATCTGCAAACCATTTTCTCCTTACCTTTTACTTCATACCCCTTTGGTTGAAGCATGTAGATATCTTCCTCTAAGTCACCGTGAGGGAATGCCGTATTTACATCCATTTGCTCGAGATTTAGATCATGAGCAGCCACAAGGCTTAAGACAAGCCTAATTGAACTCATTTTTACAACAGGAGAAAATATTTCATTGAAGTCAATACCTTTCTTTTGAGAAAAACCTTTTACCACAAGCCTAGGCTTGTACCTTTTCTTCCCACCTTCTTCTTCCTTTAGCTTGTACACCCATTTGTTTTGAAGTGCCCGCTTATCTTTAGGCAGCTCAACCAACTCCCATGTTTGGTTGCGATGTAGTGAGTCCATCTCCACTTGCATGCTCTTCGTCCATTCTTCTTTGGATTTATGTTGCATAGCTTCTTCATATGATTCCGTCTCTCCAGAATCTGAGATCAAGAGATGGTTGAAGGAAGGAATAAACCTTTCTAGAGGTCTACTTGCTCTTGTAGATCTTCAGGGAATAGGTTGAGGCTCCTCATTTGGTTGACGTTGTTGCACATTGTCACCGTTTGCAGTCCTTGAGTCTTCGTCGTCCTCAAGCTCCACGTACTCATCACCTGTTTCTTTTGTTTGTTTTCTTTCCAAGTAATCTTTGTACATATTTTGTTCGTTAAAAATTACATCCCTACTCCTTAAGATTTTACCATCTTCAGGATTCCATAGGCGATACCCAAAGTCTCCTTCTCCATAGCCAATGAAGAAACACTTTTTGGACTTTGCATCTAACTTTGATCTTAGGCTTCTATCTATGTGCATGAAATCCTCACACCCAAACACTTTGAGAAATGCATAATTCACCGGTTTACCTGTCCATGCCTCTTCTGGAACTCCCCCATCCAATGCCGTTGAGGGTGACCGATTGATTAAGTACACAGACGTACTTACAGCTTCCGCCCAAAGCTAGCTCAAGCGGTAGGCCTGCATGTAGCCGCATGCTTCGTGCTCGTTCCATGATTGTCATGTTCATCCTTTTCGAAATCCCATTTTGTTGAGGTGTCCTTGGGGTTGTCCTTTGCCTCCAAATGCCATTGCTAGCACAAAAGCTTTCAAAAGCTTGGCTGCAATATTTGCCTCCATTGTCGGATCTGAGGCATTTAACCTTGGTACCTGTTTCATTTTCCACAAAAGGCTTTCCACCTTTGAAATATGGAAAATACATCGGATTTATTCTTCATGACATAAACCCATGTTTTTCTAGTCGCATCGTCTATGAATGTTACATAGTACAATGAGCCACCAAGTGATGGTGTACTTGCAGGACCCCAAACATCAGAATGAACCAACTCAAGTTTTTTATTTTTTCTTTCATTTCCTGATTTTTGAAATTTTACCCTCTTTTGTTTACCATAAACACAATCTTCACAGAACTCTAAGTCCACTTCTTTCAAACCTGGTAGAAGCTTCTTTGTTTGAAGGATTTGCATTCCTTTGGCACTCATATGCCCAAGTCGATAGTGCCACACCGCACTGTCAACTTCTGTAGTTGCAGCACAAGCTGAAGGTTGCGTGCTAACAGTACACAAGTAAAGTGTACTGACTTTTTCACCCTTGGCAACCACCAAAGATCCCTTTGAGATCTTCCACCGTTTGTTTCCGAATGCAATGTTGTGACCTTCATCGTCCAATTGTCCTGTAGAGATCAAATTTTTGCGAAGAGAAGGAACATGCCTAACATCTTTAAGCTTCCATTCATTTCCGTTAGCAGTTTTGACAAAAACTGTACCTTTGCCGACAATCTCACAAGCTTCATCATCTCCCAAGTATACATACCCAAAATTACCTTTGGTGTAGTCTTGGAAATGTTGCTTGTGTGGTGTCGCATGGAATGAAGCCCCGGAATCTACTATCCAGGAATTAGACACATTGTCTAATGAGAGAATTAGAGCATCTTGCTCTACTTTACCTGCCACATTGGCCTCCGATGTTGGCTTGTTGTCTTGAGACTCTGTCTCCTTCTTCTTCTTGGACCAGCAATCCTTCTTGGCGTGGCCCTTCTTGCCGCAGTTCCAACATTCAAGAACTGACTTTGTGCGTGACTTGCTCCGCCTTGAGCGATCACGACCCTTTTGGCTTTTGAACCTCTCCTTAAGCCTTCCTCTTGTTTCCACTGATAGTGCAGCACTTGATGATTATCCTGTGCTTCTCCTTCGCATTTCCTCGCTTAGGAGAACACCCACAACATCATCAAACTTAAGAGTATTTGTGCCAGAGATAGAATTACTTACAGCCATCACAAGGCTGTCCCAACTATCCGGTAGAGATGATAGTATAAGGAGAGCTCGCACTTTGTCATCGAAATTGATTTTCACTGATCGAAGTTGACTTATGTTTGTGTTAAAGTCATTTAGGTGTTCTGCAACTGAACCATTCTCTGCCATCTTTAGATTGAACAAGCGCTTCATAAGAAATATCTTATTGGATGCCGATGGTTTCTCGTAGAAGTCGTCAAATGACTTCATCAAGTCCTCCGTGGTCTTCATCTCCAAAACATTGAAGGCCACCGTTGACGCCAAGCTTAACGGGATTGTTCCCAGTGCCTTTCGATCAAGGACAATCCATGCTTCATCTGCCATTGTTGCGGGCTTCTTCGCAAGACTGCCTAGTGGCAAATAGAGGTCCTTGTGGTAGAGATAGTCTTCAATCTGCATCTTCCAATGTTGGTAGTTTTTGCCGTTGAACTTCTCAATCTTGAGCTTCCCTTCCTCCTCCATAACTCCCACTCAATTCAAGGAATCCTTTCCTTGAGATAATTTAGCTACAAGCAAACCTTGCTCTGATACCAGTTGTTAGGAAATAAGACGTAGCTAAATAGATAATTGAGTAGATTACTTAATGGAGAGAGACAAATTTATATACACGAGATTATAGAGTAGAGAGAGAGAGAGAGAGAGTACACACGATATACGTGGTTCACCCAATGTGGGCTACGTCCACGGGAAAGCAGCCACTTAATGGCTTTAGTACTTCAAAACAAGAAGTAGTTTACAAAGGGATTATACCCTTAATGGAGCTCCTGCCTTGCTTCACTCTCACCACCCCACACTCACCTTGTTGCATCAACTTCACACTATGAAATGTGTGTAGAAATGCCTCCTTTTATAGGCCAAAAGGGCTGCCCTCTCTTATGAGAGACAGCCATGTGTAGCCGCCCTTGTACGAATAAGTCCAAATCGGACCCTCCAATCCGCCCATGTATGGCCGCCCTTGAGAAGACAAGTCCGCTTTTGAATTCGGCCACCGGCCACCGGCCATTGACTTCCGACCACTTGTTTTCCGACCACTTTCCGGCCGCCGTCCGGCCATAATATTCCGGCGAAAAAGAATATTCCGGCCTTTAAAGTTGCCCCTGATTCTTGTCAGTGAAAATTTTGGTTTCCGGTGAGTGATTTTCCTTCACGCACGATGGCTTCTCCTCATAATGGGGACCTTACAAATGTGCGCTTTTACCACAAAAATTACAAGGGTAAATCACGCTCCATACTTAACACATATATATGGTCATAAAATATATTATGTAATACTTTGAAGCTTAGTGAACATAATATTTTTATTATAATCCATTTATAGTGTGTTAAATAAAGCTATGGGGATGGCTACAACACCCTATGACTTGAGGATCATAGATTTATTTGAACACATGTCCCCTTATGGCCTTAGGGTCATAGGATCCCCCAAAAGGACTTGGACTACCCTACAATCTTAAGGCCGTAGGGTGATGACATAGAATCTCTAGAAGGGCACATGAGAATTTGGGATACCCTACAACCTTAGGGCACAGGTGAAAATCACTTATCTTTCTATGGAGACACCTTATAACATATCACATGACACCCTATGACCTTCAAGCCATAGGGTGGTTATTCCAACTCCCCTAAATACTATTTCAGAGTCTCAAAAAGTTTTCCCTTTGGCCTAAACATCTTGGTAAAGATCTTAGAGTCCTAGTGTGCTGATTCTAGACCAAACTTATGGAAGAAGATATGTCAACTTATTGCCTTGGAATCATAGGGGTCATATACACTAGGGACATAGATTCCCTAGATTGTGATTAGGGTTTTAATATTCTTATGAGAATAAAATGAGCTAAAAAAGCCATAAAGGTTTTTTGGCTGCCTGCAAAATTACAGAATGAGAGTGTGAATAGCTAATTTATAATCATGTTAAATCATATGTTAGGTTGAGTGTAATTTCTTTTATTGTGAATTTATAGTATTTTTCTTTTCAAATAATTATTTTGTATTGCAAATATTTAGATTAAATGTATATTCAACAAGTGCTATATATGTCAAATACTTGCCTAGACAATGAACATCAAGTATCAAAGCGCACATGGTTTATAGAACATTTGTTTGTTGGTTTATGTGAATATCTAATTCTTCAATTGCAAGAGGATTTTATTCAAAGATAGAAAGTGTGAGTATCTTGGTCAGACCTATGGTTTTGTTTTCCTTTTGGATGATGCATATAACTAAAATGGATATCTTGAATTTGTTTTAATAAAGGGAATCTACGAAATCTAAACTTTTAGCTTGTGCTATAGAAATAAGAACATTGTATGAAGGTTTATTGCAAAGAAATGGCTGTATTATGTATGAGAATTGTTTAAGTTTGTAAATTGGCTTGTATATTTAGTAGCTAGATCCAAGACAATAAAATGCATCAAGTGCAAAGCTTAAACCTATCAATGAGCTTTGTGGATGTTTTTGCACTTTAAAAAAGGTTCCTTTTTAATTTTTTGACCTTGAGTAGTTTCTTGAGGATGTTTTTCTAACATATTAAAGATGTGCCAACCTTTCAATTCTTCTAAAACTTTTAGCATCCAATAATTTTGAGGATTCTGCCATACAACCAAATTTACATAAGTGGTTATTAAGACTATTGAAAAATGTAATCGTGTTATCAAATTTAATAATGTACAAAAGAATTTTATGTGATCAAGTGAGTTTAAATTCAAGAAAAACATGAAGCTGAAGACTTGGTGATCTATCTATTGTTTAAAACAAACACCTACAAAGCTATTGTTGATTCTCTTTTCAATGCTCCCCTTTGCACTTTAAAAACTATTGTTACTATTATTTGTACCCATCCATTTCCATAAGTACATAGGTTATTGTTCAATTTCAAAATTCCTTTTATAGTATATACTTGCAAAGGACCCTGTGGTTTTGAGGCCATGAGGATAGCATAGTTTATCTTTTTATGTAATCTTAGAGATGTGTATTAATAGCATCACATGTTTTTAGCTTCTTTGGGTGTCCTGTGTGATGGTCCAAGTGACACTTAGGAAGCAAAGAGAAATAGGATCTATGTAACACTACGGTGTCGAGAAATTTGCGGTCTTGCCAGGAAAGCACCGGGCTTATGGCTGTGAGAGTTTGTGAGAGAACTCAACAAAAACTATATGAAGGAGTTAAACCATAGATGCCATGAAGACTAGGGTTTGGAAAGAAGTGCAATCAAAGAAGACTCACCCTTTCTCTCTTGCACTCACACACACACACAAAGAAAGAACGCAAAAGAGAATGTCAAAACAATACGAAGATGAAAACATCAAGGCTATGGTCATATCGTATCATGGGTAATATGAAAGGGTTAATGGATGAGTTAATGGCATTCAATCTTGGCTGACCAAATAGGCTACGAATTGTTCTTTGGAATTGTAGTTTTGTGCTTACCATAATATAGATATTTTGTCTAGTGATTGGGATTAATTGTGTGTACAAATCCTCTTGGTTCATAGCAAGATAACTACGCTTACATCAAAAGAAAAATTATAGTCTATGAGAGGTAGTATGATGGGATCCGGTGATAGAAGTATTTCATTGAGCCTTTCTGGGCCAAAGAGAAACACTATATGTTGTTGAAAGTGTATTTTACGGCTAATCCATACGTTAATTCTAATAGATCGTACAGAGTGAAAGCGATAGAAATGATCATCATGTGGGTTATTCATCTAGGATAGTATGTGAGAAATGTAGATATGAGAGAAGTGAAGAGATGAGAAGTTTCCCTCCCAAGCCCTATTCTTGCCCGTAGGCAATAAGGATACTGCGGGGAGAGATGTACCTGTAGCAAAGAGAACCTAGAGAGGATGAATTACTAAGAATGAGAGAGATAGGTTTGCTTTAGGAGATGAGATTAGATACATATATATATGTTGGATTAGAGATGAAAAGAAAACAACAACAAATCAAGAAAACATCAATGTAGAACACATCTTACTTGACAAACCCTTTGGCACCATTATTGATGGAGAGAGAAGAAGAGTGGATAATTCCACTTTGATTGATACACCAAGTGCAAAACCTTCTTTGATTAGAGTTGATCTTCCAAGGTTAGCTTGTTGCAAGAATGGCTAGTCTCCCTCTAGGAGAAAGTGTAGGCTTGGGCTTATGTTAATGGCTAAGTACAATTAGGCATTACTACTCACTCCCTCAAGAATTCCTCTCATCAATGGCTTGAATGCTTGAGTTCCTTCCAAGGAAGAAGAGGTCCCCTTTTATAGCTGAAGGGAACCCACAAGGGTTTACACAAGAAGAGAGGAGCCAGTGTGAACAGGAATTGGAAAAGTTGGAAATGAGCTGTCCCTGCATGATGTGGGCAGACTGGGGTCTAGTATTTTAATCATATCTCCTCAACCGTAGCTCCAAATAAAAAAATAAAAATATGGTCAGAAACTTCAGCTCATTAGCTACGATTTTCATTTTAAAATCATTCTCCAATTCGGATTGGAACCTTGTGTAAAAAATTCATCAAAATAGGGTCCATTTATGGCAGCAAAAGTCTTCATGTGGTCTCCTTAGCTTTGACTTTCATTTAATTCTCAAGGACACCTCATGCCATATGAAAGCATGACAATTCTCCTTGACAAATTTTTGTAACCATGCTTGCAATAATGCATTAAAATAAGTGTATCTTTGAAATCATGCCACCTAGTGTCCCACCAGGATTTGATTCCCTCCTAGTAGCTATTTAAAAAGAAATATAAGAAAAATATGAAAAATACATAGAATATATATATATTGGAGTTTACCCTAGATATAGGATCTAGCTAGGGTGTGAGATAATAATGAAATAGTAGAAATAAAGAATCAATGGTTTTTGCCCCAAGTTAAAGAGGCGGAGCTATTGACACTTTTCCCATAGTATTTTCTGATGGTAAAGTAAGGATATGTTACCCTTGAGAAAAATAATAGGATGAGATAGAAGGCTCATTATTATACTTAAATATGCATATGTACATTGTAGGAAAGATAATTATGTATCTAAAAAATTACAAGATAACTCTTGTAGCATGCGTTCCCACTATGTACGTGTCACAACACGACAACGGGATATTATGTTCAAATATTACCATGTTATGTTCATAAAACCATACAATGGGTACCCTATTGCCCTTGGCCATAGATTCCCAATATAGATTTCTTACAAATATAGTTCGGTCACCAATGGTATTGCGTCCATTGAGTACCCTTCACTTATAGTACATTACGATGTTAAAGGGCACCTTTGTCACTCTATGGCCAGAAGTCCATAGGGTTTTCTAACTATGTCCTAGTTATTGTGAAACCTTATGGCCCTTGGTCCTTAGGGTTCTAATTTACGAAAACATAAAAATAAGGCTACAATACCTTAGGCTCAAAACAAAGCATGTTATGGTCATAAAAATCATATAGAGGGTACCCTCTATGGCTGCACAACCAAAGGGTGAAAACATGGATGCTCTAGAAGGACACTTAGTCCACCATTATATTTGGGGCCATTAGATACTTTTAATATGTATTATGTTATTCTCTTAATGGGCACCTTGTCCACCCTATGGTCTTAGGTCAATAAGGCTCCAACAAACATAGAAGGCACCCTTTGTCGTGAGGATCTGCAAACCGCTAGGAAAGTAGGCAAAGGAGTTGTTTCACTGATGGTCCAAAGGCTATATATTAGTTATTTTCATGTATAAGTACTCCACAAATGGTATGTGTCCTTAGTGCCATATAGTGGTACATACAAAAACCACCTTATGGCCTTAGGGCCATAGGGTGCTACATTCCAAAAGTCAGTGTTGAGGTCATAGAGTCCTCTCTTTCTTATATGTGCAAAATTTACCCTACAATCTTGAGGTTTTACAGTACTCCATATATGTCCTATGGCCTTAGGACCACAGGGTGACAATTCAAAAAGTACCCTACTACAATCCCAAGGTTATAGAGTTCTCTTCGTATTATATATAGAAAAAATCCTATCCTATGGCCCTAAAGGCAAAGATAGACATATTTTAGGCTCTTATAGATTGTTAAAGATACCAACACAAATCCATAGGATTAAATATGGTTTTCTTAAAGAAACTTATTATCAACACTCTCTACTCTCAAAATCCTATGGCCCTTGTGCCACATGGTGCAAATATAGAGGTGCATCCTATAGGCCTAAGGCTATAAAGTTTTCTCCATTTTATACCTATAAAAAATCTTATCCATATAGCCCTAAGACCATAAAAAGGTTTATTCTAAGACATTGCAAAGTCTTCAAGACACATACAGAGAGTACCTATGTAGTTTTCTTCAAGAAAACTATGATCAATGTCATGTGTCCCAAAAAACATAGGGTGTCAATGTAAAATCTCTCCAAGACAATTTAGGCCATTCAAGGGTACCTATATGGGCACCATGGTAGCGCTATGGTCCTAGAGCCATAATCACTCTCAACCTATGGTGCTTGAGCTTATACATTGGTACACTTTGGCCCTAGGCCCATGTTCAGATCTCTCTTTTGATCAGAGGGAAACCTAAGGCTCTTGAGTCCTATGGCTCTTGGTCCATAGGATCTCTCATTACAATAGAATTCAATCTATGGTTCTTAAGCTTATGTAGGGCCATATGATCTCTCATTAGAATAGAGAGAAACTTACGTCCCGACGACTAGAGAGCGGCCTAGGTGTTGATCCGAGCCTATCACAAATTTTTGTTTATCATATTTTGTTGGGTTTCCTTGCTTCTAGAGGTTTACAATAAAAGAAAGAGTGAGAACAACCTCTTGGAAAAATTTTAAAAAAATGATTTTTTCTTGACTAGTTCACCGGAGGTGAAAGGTAGAGGGAGAACCTAGTGGTAAAGGGAAGGGAAAATATATAAATGTGAAAAGAAAAGATATGATGTGGTTGTGGAGCCATGCACCCATGATTCAAGGGTCATGAGTGGCTCATATCATCATGGCTTTGGAGCCATATGATGATTCAAACAAATGGGACCCAAGTGGAAGACTTGGTAAAGGAAGAAACCAGGCACATGATTTTGTTGAATTTTTAAAAAATACTTCCACTCCAATCCAAGTAAAGTTGTCTTCATCAAAGTTGTAACTGACAAGCTGAAGATTCTGGCCATATTTTTTTTATAATTTTTGCATCTACGGTCTAGGAGATATGGCCAAAATGGTGGACGGTAGTTTTTTCAACTGTGGTGGAGACCACCCCCCTACCTTTACACACACACACCCTTCCTTTTCCACATTGAGACCTTCTTTTAAATCAGCCATTAGTCTTCTCACCCTCCTCTCCTTCCTCCTCTCTCTCAAGCTCAAAAACCCATCAAAGTTCCTCTTCTAATCACCTCTCAAGTCATGCTTAATCTTGTTGTAATTCATAAGTTCTCACTCAACCCCTTTCTATTATTACTAGATATGTATTGATTTTATGTAGATTCTTTACATTTTAAAATAAGGAAGCTCTTGGACTCAAGCTATGGAGGAAGGAGTGAAGACAACACAAGTGATGATGGAGCTAATTGGTCAACAAATCACTTGGAAGGAGCTTCTTCATTGGTTGAATGTCCCTAATCAAGCTTCATTTGTACAAATTACACTTGTATCTTAACCTCATTCCTAATCACTCTCTTTCCTATATAAAGAGGCCTTCCCCTTTGTAATTTCAAGCCTCCCTCAGCCCATTGAGCCTTTGTATCACTCACCATGAGCCCATAAGCTCATTCATTCACTCTATTCTTGCACATTCTAGAGTGCAAATTGTAACCTCTCCTCCTCTTACGTATGTTGATTAAGAGAAATGTTTTATATGCGTGTGAGAGTGCTTGAGGTGATCTTGGCTAATCCTTGAGTGATTTTTTGGTAATCTATATGCTATTTTTGTTGGGAGTGTTTGAAGTCATCCATTCCTTGTACACACACCACGGTTAATGCTTCATTCATAGTGATCTCTCTCTCTCTCTCTCTCTCTCTCTCTCTCTCTCTCTGTCTTCGTGTAGCGGTCCTAGTTCACGCTTCCAAGACTAGGTGGTGCCCTCATCTCATTTCCCTTGTGGCGCAATGGAGTTTGTTTTGGTGTAGAGGCCGCCATTCCAAATTTCCTTCGTCATAAATTGGTGCCCCCACTGAGGAGTTCTCAAGCAGCGCTCTATCAATCCTATGAAGGAAGATCCATCAAATTCTCCGAGACTTCCACTATGGTCTCCCCAAGAAGCTCGAGAAAAGAAGCGTCTTTATCGACAAACGGCACGTATGCGGGTAAAGAACTACACACACCCTTCTTTGCTTCAAGGAAAATCTTGTAGTCATCAAGTCCCTAGGTCAAAAAATTGTGTGGAGTGCTTTGTGGCTAGTGTGAAGACACTTCCTTTGAAGCCTCGACTTCAGGTGGTGAAAGCACTCTCAAACTCGGGTATTAACAAGTTTTTGGAGGGGGAGCTACACATCAATGGGGTGCGGTATTGGCAAGAGGCTACATATGGTGATGCACTCCAACTACTACTAGCAAGAAGGCTCAAGGTGGTTGAGAGGGTAGCCATCGAACCCTATGAACTCTACAAAGCTGAAGATGGTCACACCAAAGCTAGGCTAATCACTGGTGAGCAAATTCTTCGCATCTCTCAAATGGTGGGATCCAAGAGAGCTCAACTTCAATGAAGTGCTTCATGGAAGTTTGTAATTAATGCACCAATGAATAATCCCATTTTCCACAACTTTCAATCAGTTCAGAATATTAGGGTGAATGTGCGCATTGATAGAAAGATTTTTTTCCAACAAAGATTGGTCTTCTATTTTGGAGTTGAGAGGTTGAGAGAGATATTGCTGTCCCCTGACCCTATAATATTTCCTATTTTGGAGTATAATGTATCTTTTGATGTTCACATCTTCATCTTGCTTTAAGCATACTCCATGAATCATAGGGATTTATATGGACCTTTCCAACCTCTTGCTAGACAAACTGTGCATATAATAGCTAGCACAAAGCTTAGGTTCCAAAACATCATAAGGGACTTACTAGGCCCTCGTCGTCTAGCTGAGATTAATGCATCTATCAATCCATTTATTCTACCCTTAATAAGATATGATTTGGGCCTAGACGTTTTCATCTTTGTGCTGTATTGAGAGGAAGGCAACCCACTTTTATGATGGCTTTCCCAAATTTTTTTGGGCGTAGTGGGGAAAATGCTGGGGATTTTTTGGATAACTTGGAGATGGCTTTCCTTGTCTCTGGGAGGGATGACGAAGCATTGAAATTGAGAGCTTTTCCTTTGGTGCTCAAAGAAGAAGCTAGGGTATGGTTCCAGGCTCTAGATCCAACCCAAAGAATTGATTGGGAGGGATTGAAGGTGGCTTTCCTACGAAGATTTCAACGAGCCAATTCGGCAGAAGAACTATGGCAACGGCTTCTGTCCCTTCATCAAGTTGACCCTCATGGTTATGCAACCTATGAGGAAGGTTTTCTGAAACTTTGGGGGCAATGGTCAGACTCACTAAACCCTGGTGAGCGAGCTCCCAATTGCCTCCAAAAGGATCGATTTATCTCAGGTTTGTACCCCTTGCTAAGGGAGAAGGTAAAGGGAAAATTTCCAAATGCTTTTGAAGATGCCTTAAGAATTGCTAGGGAAAAGAATAGAAAGATTCTCTATCAAGCCCAAGCTGGCCAGCTAGCTTTGGGAGGCAATATCACAACTATGGAAGCTTCTCACATACCTCCAAATGTGTCTAATGCACCAGACCTCAATAGAGGTCAACAAGAAGATATGCTCCAACAAATAAACAATCTCACAAACCAGCTAGAGGGGTTGAGAGTAAATCTTGTGCAGGGTGCAAGAAGGCCTATTGAGGGAAATGGTGGGAATCGGCCACCAATGCGACGTCAAGCAAGGGAAATGTTGTGTTACAATTGTGGGGAAATTGGCCACGGCATGTATAATTGCCCTCATCCCAGAAGATATGACTACCCTGTCAGAGGTCCTCGACAACAAGTAAGTCCACCCCGTGCTAGAGCTCAAGCACAAGAGCAACCGCAACCTCAAATTTTGCAGCCACCTCGTGCTCAAGCTCAAGCCCCTGCTACTCAACCAAATGTGAGCATCATAAGGATGGAGGAGGTCCTCAAGGGCAGAAGCAACCAGGAAGAAATAGCTAAAGGGAAGATGAAGATAGATGAAGTGGCTACAATGCCTATCAAACGTGTGCGTGTCCAAGATGAAGTAGGTAAAGAAACAAGCAAGGATGCAAGCAATGAAGCAAGTACATCTCGGGCAACTAAAGATGAAGCCAAGAAGAGAAAGACCCGTACTAGGTCTCAAATTGACATCTCTGATTTCCCTATGGGATCTCGGACACAACCTTATGACATGACAGCTGATGTGAGTTCTCAAGGACCAAAGATTACTTGGCCACAACTACTTCATATCTCCCCAAAGCTTCGACGACAATGGTCAAAAATGGTGAGCACGAGGGCAAAGCGAAGTAAGCTAGTAAGTGTAATCAAAGCATATGGTCTCAAGGATATAGTGCCTTTGGTGGAGGCTCAAATCAAGGGACAACGGATTCCAAAAACTTACATAGACAGTGGAGCAGAGGTTTGTGTCATGACAGAAAAGCTAATGCATCAATTGGGTTTAGAGGTAATGGAATCATCAAACTTTAGGGCAAAAATGGCCAATAATGTCTCTGTCACTTGTGTGGGTGTAGTGAAAGCTTTGAGAGTTTCTGTTTTTGGAATCACTACAGAGGTTGATGCTTATGTGATGCCAGTAAAGGGAGAAGGATACCCCCTTATTTTAGGACGACCTTGGCTTATGGGTATAGGAGCTAGGCAAGATTGGGCAACAGGAGACTTGGAGTTGAGGCCTCGCATGGGTGGCCATAGTCGGAAGGTGGTTTATAACCTAAAGAATGGGCGACAAGAGAACCTTGAACTAGAGACGTCAGCTGATGAGTGGAGCTCAAGTGGATGCTCCTCATCCATGGACGAGGAAGAGAGTTCAAGTGAAGAGAGTGATAGCACTCTCGAAGTCATGGGCGTCACCATAAAGGAAACTACCTCATCAGAAGACAACCCAAGGATCCAAATGGAGAATGTGTGGGATGCCAGCCTAGAGGAGATGTTATCCAAGGATATAAAGGAAGAAGAAAAGGAGGGTTATGTAAATGTTCTCAAGAAGCATGCATCATTGTTTATTTCTAATTACACTCACATTACAGGTGTCACGGCAGTGAAGCATCATATCCATCTAAAAGAAGGGAGCAAGCCAGTAGTACAAAAACTAAGAAGATTAGGAGTTGTGCAACAAAATGCACTGTTGTCTGAGGTGAAGAGACTCTTAGAAGCAGGATTCATATACCCAGTAGAAGATTCAGAATGGATCTCCCCAGTAGTGGTGAGGCCAAAGAAGAATGGTAAATGGCGAGTGTGCGTGGATTACAAGCCACTAAATGCTGCAACAAAGAGGGACCACTAAGTGCGTGGATTACAAGCCACTAAATGCTGCAACAAAGAGGGACCACTTCCCTCTCCCATTTCAAGATGAGATTCTAAATGAAGTAGCAGGCCATGAGAGATACACAGTGTGTGATGGCTACTCTGGCTACTTTCAAATACGCATTGCAGAGGAGGACTAGAAAAAGACTACTTTCATCACACCATGGGGATGTTTTGCATTTCGAGTCATACCTTTTGGTCTCACCAACGCTCCAGCCACCTTTCAACGATTCATGAACATGGTCTTCCAACCTTACTTTGGTAAGTCCATAAGGGTTTTCATAGATGACTTTTGTATTTACAGCTCCAAAAGTATGCATCTCGGCAAGATTGATGAAGGATTTACTCGTTTAGCTAAGCTGGGTGGACAACTAAACAAGGACAAATGTCACATTGGGGAAAGCAAGGTTACACTATTAGGGCATGTAGTGTCCATTGATGGAATCGAGGTAGATCCTGAAAAGATAGAAACATTGCTAAATCTACGTTCCCCAACTTCCATCAAACAATTAATCTCCTTCTTGCAAAAGCTAAGATATTTGAGTAGATTCATACACTTAATCTCCCAAGTGATATTTCCTCTACAACAGCTGACTTGTCAAGAGACGCTTGTTTGGAGTGAAGAAAGTGAAGGGCATTTTAGAGAGATTAAAAAAATGTTAGGGTCACTCCCTGTAATCCTCCAACCTTGTTGGGAAGAAACATTCTTTGTAAACCCTAGTGTGGGAGAAGAAGCCATTGGTGCTGCCCTCCTACAAAAAGATCCAAAAACCTCCTTTATGAGGCCTGTGTATTTTGCTAGCCGCCTCATGGAAAACACAGAGAAGGCCTACACCCTAATGGAACAGCTAGTGTTAGCTCTCATGTTTGCGGTAACCAAATTTCGGCCATACTTGCTGTCGAAGAGGTTTGTAATTATCACTGTGGAGGATATGTTTCCCTATGCACTACAACATATGGAAATCTCTGACAAAATAGCAAAGTGGGTGGTGAGACTTCAAGAGTTTGATTATACAATACAGGTTGAAAGAACAACTCGAGCATGCTTAGCCGACATTTTAACAAACAAGTGCTATGAAAAAGTTTTCCATTTGAAGAGAAAGGAACTTCCGCCACCTCCAGCTCTAGAGGCTTTGGTCAATGCTTATAGCCTCTACTTTGATGGAGCATACAAGAGAACCAAGGATAAGGCAGCTGCAGGCATCGTGGTCTTATCCCCATTGGGAGAGAGGATCCATGGTGAAGGGATCACTCTAGAAGATGTCCACTCCAACAATGAAGCAGAATATCATGCTCTAATTCATGGCCTTTGCTGGTGCCTCGATAATTCAATTAAGAGATTAAACGCTTTTGGTGACTCCATGCTTTTGGTAAGGCAAATGCAAGGTACATGGGCTTGCAAAAATGCTCGTCTCTCTACTAAAATGAGAGAAGCAAAAGCTCTTATGAGGAGATTTAGGGAGGCACAAGTACATCATGTACCAAGAGACCAGAACAAGGATGCAGACCACCTAGAATCATCAAAGTTAAATGAGTCAATAGTGGGAGCAGTGGCCATCAAACTTCCACTTCAGCAAGGCAAGGAGGACTTGGAAGATATTATGCACATTCTGGAGCAAGGAGAGGCTCCTAAACACTTGAATGCAGGGGAAAGGCGATGGTTAGCTAGGAAGGCTACCAGGTATCGCATAGTAAATGATGACTTGTATTGTCTTGGTAAGGATAGTGTGCTTAGGAGAGTTCCTTTGAAGAGATTTTAAAAGCTTGTCACGATGATATGTGTGGAGGACACTTTGCACACGACGTCACTAGTAGAAAGGTTCTACAAGCTGGGTTTACTTGGCCAAGTCTTCATTGTGATGTCAAATATTGGTGTCAAACATGTGATGAATGTCAGAAAGTAGGACCACGACGGCTCATAGCTGAACCTCAGAACCCAATAAAGGTATATGGGCCCTTTGAGAAGTGGGGAATTGATGCCATAGGGCCTCTACCACGCACTCAGTCAGGTAAAGAGTACATCATCATGGGAGTAGACTACATGACTAGATGGGCTGAGGCTATGCCGACCAATAGAATTACTGCTAAGGATGTGAGTCAGTTCATCTTTGACCACATTTGTTGCCGGTTTGGCACCCCTCTTGAAATACTATCTGATAGAGGACCAGGGTTTAGAGCAGAGTTGGTAGGAGAACTCATGAAGAAGCTAAATATTCAGCATCAACACTCTACTCCTTACTACCCTCAGTGCAATGGTTTGGTGGAAAAGGTAAATGGAATCATTTGCAAAATTCTCACCAAACAGGTACATGCCAGGCGCCAAGATTGGGACAAACACCTGAATGGAACTCTATGGGCCTATAGAACCTCCTTCAAAACCACATTAGGGTACACACCCTTTCATTTGGTTTATGGAAAGGAGGCGCTTTTGCCCATTGAAGTGAAGTTAACAAGTCTTCGAATATTGGGTAGCCAGGTAGGCTCTCAAAAGGAGAAAGTACATCAAAGGATCATGGATCTAGAGAGGCTGCAATTGGATCGTGAAGAAGCCATCAACCACTATTCTCAAGAAGCAGAGAAGCGCAGAAAAAAGTTCAACAAAAAGCTAGCATCCAAAGACATCAACAAGGGATCTCTGGTGCTTCGATATGACAATCGCATCGACACTCGTAAGGATGGAAAGTTTCTTTTCCGATGGGAAGGCCCGTTCTTGGTCACCAAAAAGTTCAAAAATGGCTCTTACAGACTTCAAGACATTGATGGTAAAGTGCACAAGACCAGGACAAATGGATGGCGTCTAAAGCCTTATCACATCAGGATAAGGTCAGCTCAAGATCAAAGAAAGTAGGCTAGAGGCATAAATACCCCTAGCCAGGTTTGGGGGGGCTATGATCCGAGCCTATCACAAATTTTTGTTTATCATATTTTGTTGGGTTTCCTTGCTTCTAGAGGTTTACAATAAAAGAAAGAGTGAGAACAACCTCTTGGAAAAATTTTAAAAAAATGATTTTTTCTTGACTAGTTCACCGGAGGTGAAAGGTAGAGGGAGAACCTAGTGGTAAAGGGAAGGGAAAATATGTAAATGTGAAAAGAAAAGATATGATGTGGTTGTGGAGCCATGCACCCATGATTCAAGGGTCATGAGTGGCTCATATCATCATGGCTTTGGAGCCATATGATGATTCAAACAAATGGGACCCAAGTGGAAGACTTGGTAAAGGAAGAAACCAGGCACATGATTTTGTTGAATTTTTAAAAAATACTTCCACTCCGATCCAAGTAAAGTTGTCTTCATCAAAGTTGTAACTGACGAGCTGAAGATTCTGGCCATATTTTTTTATAATTTTTGCATCTACGGTCTAGGAGATATGGCCAAAATGGTGGACGGCAGTTTTTTCAACTGTGGTGGAGACCACCCCCCTACCTTTACACACACACACCCTTCCTTTTTCACATTGAGACCTTCTTTTAAATCAGCCATTAGTCTTCTCACCCTCCTCTCCTTCCTCCTCTCTCTCAAGCTCAAAAACCCATCAAAGTTCCTCTTCTAATCACCTCTCAAGTCATGCTTAATCTTGTTGTAATTCATAAGTTCTCACTCAACCCCTTTCTATTATTACTAGATATGTATTGATTTTATGTAGATTCTTTACATTTTAAAATAAGGAAGCTCTTGGACTCAAGCTATGGAGGAAGGAGTGAAGACAACACAAGTGATGATGGAGCTAATTGGTCAACAAATCACTTGGAAGGAACTTCTTCATTGGTTGAATGTCCCTAATCAAGCTTCATTTGTACAAATTACACTTGTATCTTAACCTCATTCCTAATCACTCTCTTTCCTATATAAAGAGGCCTTCCCCTTTGTAATTTCAAGCCTCCCTCAGCCCATTGAGCCTTTGTATCACTCACCATGAGCCCATAAGCTCATTCATTCACTCTATTCTTGCACATTCTAGAGTGCAAATTGTTTCATGCTAGTAACCTCTCCTCCTCTTACTTATGTTAATTAAGAGAAATGTTTTATATGCGTGTGAGAGTGCTTGATGTGATCTTAGCTAATCCTTGAGTGATTGTTTGGTAATCTATATGCTATTTTTGTTGGGAGTGTTTGAAGTCATCCATTCCTTGTACACACACCACGGTTAATGCTTCATTCATAGTGATCTCTCTCTCTCTCTCTCTCTCTCTCTCTCTCTCTCTCTGTCTTCGTGTAGCGGTCCTAGTTCACGCTTCCAAGACTAGGTGGTGCCCTCATCTCATTTCCCTTGTGGCGCAATGGAGTTTGTTTTGGTGTAGAGGCCGCCATTCCAAATTTCCTTCGTCAGTGTGAATGTAAATGTTGAAAGGGTCATTACTTAACTAAATCGATGCTCAATCCGATTTATGTTGAATTGAATTATGATCAATCAGACTTTTGTTTGGTCGGATATTGCAAGTCTGATTTTGGTTAGATCGGATGTTCATGTCAAGAAGGTTTCAGTTAGAGCGGTTATAACTTGGTAGAGATAGGTGTAGTTGTATATACGGGAGAGAAGGGATGTACAAGTGTTCAACAGTGAAGTTGTTTAATGTGTGAACTCGCTTTGATTCTATTTTTACTCAGTCTGAAGTTTCTTATTCTGTCTTATGCAGTATTGTGATTATGAATTGAGTGTTCATTTCTTTGTATACAATTATGTGTGTGAGTAGGGTGCTTGTTTTGATTAACCCCAACACGTTTGGAAATCTTGTTGTGTCCAATTATCTTCTCAGATAGCATTCAGGGTTGTTTGTGGTCTTACTGAATGATGATGTATGTCGGAGGGACATAAAAGGGCATCTTGAGTGTATTACACAAGGGATGAAGCCCAAGCAAGAAATAATGATCCTTTTCAATATGGCCCAGTCATAGAGGAACAAGGAGAAATAGATGACTCTGATTACAGTAAAAAATTCAGGTAGGATAGAGTTCAAGAGCATCACAAGCCAGGCAAGTGAGGCAATTTGTTGGAGCTTTATTCTTGACAACAAGATCTTCAAGGACTAGAAGAAGACTCCACTTTGACCCATTACAGGTATTGATAGCCGTTTTTCGGCTCTTTGTAATTGCCACAATGAGTTACCTCACCCTACCAAAATCACCCAAACACTGTGGCTATCCCTACCATTTCACTGTACATAGGCGTGCGTGAGTCACGGGACTTTTCCCATATCTTCTTCAAAAACCCTCAATTAGCTAGTCATTGGGCTAGTTGAGCCAAAAAAATAAAAAAAAATAAAAAATATAAAAAATATAAGTATATTATGGCCCATGCATATGTAAATATTTCTTTGTATATAGGGCCTAAATAAAAGATTTTTTCATAATTATTTTGGTATTTATTTAAATATTTCTACCTAGGTGTGTGTTATTTATGCTCTGTACATTGCCTCACCATTACCACAATTTTTTCTTACCATTTTTCATACTCTTTATTCCATATAGAAATATTTTCATGTAAGCTTTTCTTATATTTTGTGTAACTCCATCCCAACAAAAATCCAAAAAAACTAGTTCTATTTATGTGTATATTTTTTTCACTATTGTGATTTCTTTCTTGCTACATATATTCTCTATTACTCTCATAAATTAGACCACCAAAAATATTCATCTTTTTATGGTATACTTATAATGAGAGAGATTTATTTTGACCCCTTTATATTTTTCCACCTATATTATTTGACATGTACATATTTTTTAGACCCCTCAATATTTGATTTTCTTAGTTGTACTATTCACTTATATCCTAATCTCAACAATATCTTCAATTATAGACCTACCAAATAAGGTCAAGGGTAGGTGGCATGCATACATGCACTATGGAGGGCTCACTCTTGGAGGTATTCAAAAGAATCATCCAAAGAAGGACCCCACAAAGACCTTGTGCAGTGGAAAAAAACGATCAGTTTTGCTGAATTTTTAAAGTTCAGTTACTCTCCGAATTTGAAAAGGTGATACAAACAAAAGTTGTAGCTCGTGGGCTGAACTTTTGCCTCACATTTTTTCATATTTTTTTGAGCTACGAGCTGTGAGCTATGATTTTTTTAGTGGACCCCAGTTTTCCCATGCTATGTAGCCACACTCTCTCTTCCACTTTATCATTTTCCTCTTTGACACACACTTCTCCACTCATCATTCCCATCTTTCTCACCACTCCTCTCTGCACACTACTCACCTTCTCCTCAACCTTGAAGAATAAGAGAAACCATGGTGAACTCATACCTCCCACACACAATTCCATTCAAAAATTGACCACCTAGTCTCATTTTTCCTCCTCCAATTTACCCATATCTATAAAAAAGCCACAAAATTCATCCTCTTCTCTTAAAAGACAGCATCATGGTGGTTGATTACTCAGCTTCAATTACCTTGTCTCTCAAGGAAGGTCAAGAGTGGAGAAGAAATGTACCGTCAAAGCTAGTGGACCGTCAACAAGCGTCAAAATCGGCCCTACTCAAGACACTTGGAGCATCAACCTTGTAAGAAAGCCACCTTTTCTTACCTCTTAAGAGTTTTTTTCTTCCTTATTTGTATCCTATATGGATACTCCCATTGTAAATATCCAATTCTATTTGTAAATTAATACTAACTCTACTAACACTAACCCACTATGAAAAGTCCTATCACCTCCATTTCTCTCCTCTCTCTTTCCTCACCAACTTCTTGATAATTCCAAGCAAAAGAAATTAGATAAATTGCTGAAAATCTAACCCAACCATGGTTAGAGGAGTAACCCTAGCCTTCAAAATTGCTATAAAAGGAGGGTGTAGCTAGCACAAAGGGGGAGCCATAAGCAAGAGCACTATGCTATAGCTTGAGAAGCCAAGCTCAACCTCTCTAGAAGGAGCTCTTGAGTGGAAGCTCATTGTCTTATGCATGTGCGTGTGTTGTAATAGGGGATTAGCAAGGGAACTCTATGCCATTGTAAGAGAGAGAGTGATCATTCAATTGAGAGTAGGAAATCTATCATTTCTCCTACTAGTGTAAGCCCAACATTTGCTGAATCAAGGAGGGTGGATTTGGACTAAGCTTGGATATTTTGTCTCCCTTCCAACGTGAAGTAATGGACAACAATGATGCGTAAGTGTCTTGGTGTTTTTTGTTAAGTTCTTGATAGCTTGTTCTCTGGTGTTGTCATCAACCTAGCCATAAATCCCACATACTGTAAGAGGGCGACAGGGTGGAGAGGACTCCCCTGGCTTTAAGACAGTGATTGGGGTGGCTTTTCTTGTGATGTGTTGTGGTGAAATTTACGCAAGCTATGTTGAACAAATACTAATTTCACTTTGATTTGTCATGACAGATTTGTAAGAAGGTATTAATGCAACAAGCACCCCCTCCCCCTTTCTCTCTCTTTCTTAAATATATAGTTGTGTTTGCTTGATCATTGCCGATACGTTTCAAAGCAGCCCGAGCACTATCTCTCTCTCTCTCTCTCTCTCTCTCTCTCTCTTTCTCGTGTTTTAGGATGTGAGAGTATTCCATTGGTGTTAGGGTTAGTGTAAATTCCTTGCTTGTTTGTGGGTTGCTCTAATGATTCTCCTCTTTTGCGTCCTAGTTCGCTCTTAAACTAGGTGGTGCCCCTTGTGTAGTTGGGATTTGGCTGTGGGTTTGTTGTTTTGGTTTGTGTTGTGTTGTGCCCCAGTCCCATTGAGCAGCACGGGAGCCTTGAAGGGTGTCTAGAGGCCACTCTTCTTGTTGCCCGCCCCGGACCGCCTCAAATTGGTGCCCCCACGGAGGACAGGCTTGTGTATGTTTTGTGAAGGCTCAACCTTTAGCATAATCAAGTAGCTTGCATGAATCACGAGAATTTGTATGATCCCTTCATTCCCATTGCAAGGCAAAAGGTACACATAATTGTTAGTACTAAGTTGCAATTTCAACGTGTCATTCGTAGAATTTTAGGTCCTCTTAGGTTGGCCGAGATAAACGCTTTAGTAAATCCTTTTATTTTGCCTCTCATTAGGTACGACCTTAGTTTGGACGTCTATATTTTTTTTTTGTTTTAAGCATTAGGACATGCATAGGCCATGGATAATGGCCCAGGAATAGAGGTTTTTCCCTTTCATTTTACTCCACACGTTAGAATAAATGTTGCAATTAGTAGAAAGATCCATTTTCAACAACGAATGGTGTTCATGTTTGGTGCCCAAAGAGCAGGAGAAATTCTTGCATCACCAAACCCTGTCATTCTACCTCTCATCAACTACCACACTTCTTTTGATGTACATGTGTTCATTTTATTTTAAAATGAAGTGCAGCCCGGCAAAATAGTGTGTATGTTTGTTTTTTCTTTGTCCAAGTTGTTACAAGAAACAAAAAAACGATCATTTGTTCTAACTGGGAATGTGTGTGCAGTGAAAGTTCAATCCTTAGAGATCTAGCTCTATTACCAATTGAGTTGCAGGAGCAAGTAGTAAGGCGTCTCCCTCATAACAAGAGGGTGGTGAAGTTAAGACGGAAGGTCCTACGCGTGGATTCCATTTTCCTCTTGTTGTTGGGCACTAAGGACGACCGCGCATTCATCCAACTAGTGTGTGCCCTAAGATTGGTAAATAGAGTGAAATTTGGCGTTTGGCGAGTGCATTTCACCATTGAGGAAGACTCTTCAGGAAACTTGCGACCAGAGTTCACGCTTCATAGACTCACATTTGGTGAATTTTTCCCTCATTTGCGTCTTATTAATAGTCTTCCTTTCGCTTTCGACAAAGGAGATAGGGAGCTATTTAGAGCTTGTCTTAATAAAGAGAGCATAGAGAAGATTGCAAATTTGTATAAATTCTCATCCTTCTCTACTTTCTATGACACTTTGTTCATAGAGACATTGTAAATCTCTTTATGCTTTTGAATGATTTAACCATAATCCTAAGGAGTTTTTGTCCAGGAATTTTGTAGCACAAGTGGAGTCTTTAAATCTTGCAAACTTGATTGGACTTGATGAGGATGTTCTTTATGAAATTGTGAGAAGGTTGCCTCACTCCGACTGTGTGGAACTCGAAGGAAAGGAGCTCCTAGTCAATTGCTACTTTCTCACGGCCTTCGACGAGCATGAAGATCTAGTTTTTATACAAACCGCTTGTGCGTTGGGAATTGTAGAGCAAGTGCAATTTATCACTTGGGACGTGGTTGCTCTTTTGGATCCAGAAAATGAAGTTCTAGAGATTTCTGTTTATCGCCTTAGCTTTGAAGAATTTCAACCCTTCTTAGAGCTCATCAATAGTCTACCTTTTTGTTTTGATCAAACAAATCGAGACCTTATTGAAGCTTGGATAGCTGAAGAAGAAAACCTAGAGTGGTATTTTCTCACTTCTTCATTTGCAGGCGAGTGGTTCTAAATCTCTATTGTATCCCTTATTGTAACTCGTGTTGTAATCTTTCATAATAATGGAGAGCCAACGCCAAATGTCTGGATATCCTCTTTTCTTTGGAGAGCCTGGAGAGGATGCAGAATTATTTTTAGCAAATTTCAAGATGTCTTGCCGTATCAAGAGGATAGTAACCGATCAAGAACGTGTAGAAATGTTTGAGGTGGTCCTTAGGAAAGATGCTAGTACTTGGTTTGACTCTTTGCCTGAGGAAGTTAAGGGGAATTACACAGAAGTGTTGAATCGTTTTAAGAGATACTTCTTTGATCCCCAAAACACTCAAAAACTATGGCAAGACATTGTTTCTCATAAGCAAAAAGACTTAGATGACTACTACTTGTACAAGCAAGAGTTTCTACGTCTTTGGGCTCTATGGATACGAAATGTTGCTAACCCTGGTGATGGTGCAGAATTTTTAAAGAAGGAGAGGTTCATAGCCGGACTCTTTCCTGACCTTAAGGTAAAAGTTGAGGCGGGTGCACCTGCTACTTTTGATGCAGCGGAAACTAGGGCTGCTGAGAAGTATAGGAAACTCAAGTGCTTAAGGGGAGAGGTTCCAATAGAAGTTCTTAGACCCAAAGGTAAGTCACAAGCATCAACATCTAGGGAGCTTCCTGATGTAACGGCTGAAGTGATTGAGAAGCTAAATGAATCTTTAAGCAGCCTGTCAATTCACCTTGCACAAGCTGTAGGTCCAAAGGGACAAGCAAAGAAGTCTGAAGAGAGAGAGCCACGAACTAGGAGAGTCTTGCAATGTTGGAATTGCGGAGAGTCTGGACATGGGATGTATAATTGTCCTTGGCCCCGTGGAGAGCCAGGGAGACCTAACTTGAATTACCCAGTGATGAATGCAGGAGAAGGAGCTAGTCAACAACCAAGGCTTCTACAAAGGCCAAATGGACCAAGACCACCTCCACAAGGGGTAGAAGGAGTTCCACCTTTGCCAGATCCAAATGTGCATGTGGTAGAGGTGACAAATTCAAATGAGTTTGACATGGAAGCCAATGGCATTAAGCGTGGCCGAGGAAAAGGTAAAGAGAAAGAGGGTGTCCCATCACAGAGTGACCATGGACAAGGCAAGAAGGCAAAGGAGACCAAGGAAGCTAAGAGGACTCGACGTCGTATCAATCTCCAAGACTTCCCTCTTGGACATGGTATGGCTCCGTACAACTTGTTGGAAGACATGAGAGGTAAGGGTCCTGATATTTCATGGCCTCAATTTCTTGCATTATGTCCACAAGTTAGGAGGGATTCAACAAGGGCAGTTAGCACTAGGAGAAAGGTAAAAGAGAGTGTGCCTGTTGTAAAAATTGCACAAGCTGAAATGAATGAGGACATTACACCGGTGCTAGACTGTTACATCAAAGGAAGATTGGTTAGGAAAGGTCTAGTGGATGGGGGTGCACAAATTTGCATCATGACAGAGGGACTCATGCAAAAACTAGGCATGCACATCCATGAGACACCTGAAATTAGGGTCAAGATGGCAAACAATAGCAAGGCTAGGTGCGTAGGCATTTGTAAAAATGTTTTTGTGGAGGCCTTTGGCATTAAGAAGGCAGTGGATTTCTATGTCATGTCTACCAAGGGAAATGGTTACCCATTTATCCTAGGAAGACCATGGCTAATGAGAATGCGAGCTTTGCAGGATTGGGAGAGTGGAAAGCTAATTTGCAGGAATGACAATCACAAGAAGGTTGTCTTTGACATGAAGGAGCAACGCCAAGAGGAGCTCCATGAAGAATCATCTCAAAGTGAGACGGAAGAAGGTTGGACCGATAGCACTTCAGAAGAAGAAAGTAGCAGCAGCATTACTGAAGAGGAGTCTTCCATCGAAGTCATGGGGGTAAGGTTTAAGCCAAGCAACCAAGAGACCTCTTGTCAAGGTTTGGAGGAGGTAGGTCCTCAAGAGAATGAAGGTGTTCAAGATGAAGGGATGCTGGAAGGTATGCTATCAACAACACTTACAAAGGATGAAAGAGAGGAGTTCAAATGTGTGCTAAGGAAGTTTCCTAGGCTTTTTGCTAAAGACTACACCGATGTGCGTGGAGTAGATACTGTTCAACACAAAATTGAGTTGAAGCCAGAGGCCACACCTAAGGCTCAGAAGCTACGAAGGCTAGGAGTCATCAAGGAGCAGGCTTTACTCAAGGAGGTAAGAAAGCTTCTAGCAGCAGGTTTCATTTATCCAGTGGAGAATTCAGAGTGGGTCTCTCCCGTTGTTGTCACTCCTAAGAAAAACGGAAAGTGGAGGGTGTGTGTGGATTACCGTCCACTCAATGAGGCAACAAAAAGAGATCACTTTCCCCTCCCATTTCAGGATGAGATACTAAATGAGGTAGCTGGTCATGAGAAGTACACTGTGTGTGATGGCTACTCGGGTTACTTTCAAATAGGTATCGCATTGGAGGATCAATTGAAAACAACCTTTATCACTCCTTGGGGTTGTTATGCTTTTAGAGTCATGCCATTTGGTCTGACAAATGCTCCTGCAACATTCCAACGTTTCATGAACATGGTGTTTCAAGCATTCTTTGGAAAGTCAATTAGGGTATTCATTGATGATTTCTGTATTTATAGCTCAAAATCATTGCATTTACAAAGGGTAGAAGAAGGTTTAAAGAAGCTCTACGACATGGGAGGTCAACTCAACCCCGACAAGTGCCACATAGGTGAGGATGAAGTGATCTTGCTCGGTCACAAGGTTTCCTATAAAGGCATTGAGGTGGATCCTTCAAAGGCAAAGGCTCTTATTGAGCTCCCCTCACCCAAGAATCTCAAAGAGGTCATATCATTCATTTAAAAAGTGAAGAATATGTCACGCTTCATTCACTTAGCCTCGGAGTTGCTTCATCCTTTGCAAAAGTTAACACAACAAGTAGAATTTGCATGGTCTGATGAGATTGAAGAGTATTTTTGTAACATTAAAGTCATTTTGTCAGAGCTACCAACACTCATGCCTCCTTGTTGGGAGTACACATTCTTTGTTAGCTCTAGTGTTGGAAGGGAAACAATTGGTGCTGTGTTTCTACAACAAGATCCCCACAGTACAAGGATGCGACCCATCTACTTTGCTAGTAGGGTCATGAATGCTTTGGAGAGAGACTACACAGAAGCAGAACTCATGATGCTTTCTCTCATGTTTGCGGTGAGAAAGTTTAGATCCTACCTGCTACCAAAACCTTTTGTAATTCTCACTGCAGAGAATTTGTTCCCTTGGGTGTCATCTCAAATGAATCTTAGTACTAGGATCTCAAAGTGGATTATGGAGTTGCAAGAGTTTCAATACTCTTTCAAGGTAGAAGATAGTGTGCGTGCACAATTGGCAGGGATTCTCACTTATAGGGTGCATGAAAAGGAGATTAAGGTGCCTGAAGTAAAGACCCTACCATTACCACCACCAAAAAGTATTCCTAATGCTTTTACCTTGTTCTTTGATGGAGCTTTTCGTCGAGCCACAGGAAAAGCAGGGGGAGGGCTAGTGTTGCTCAACCCAAGTGGAGAGGTCGTCATGAAAGAGAAGTTCAATCTACCAAGTTCAGCTAGCAACAATGAAGCAGAATACGACACACTAATTCATGGTTTGAAGATGTGCATTGGCCAAGGTATACAACGCCTCATGGTAAAGGGAGATGCACTTCTCATTGTTAAACAGATTTTAGGCATTTGGGCATGCAAGAATGAAAGCTTACGGACAAAAGTTCATGCCATTCGTAGATTGTTTAATCAATTTGAAGAAGTGCAACTATATCATATTCCTAGGAAACAAAATGAAGATGCTGATTTACTTGCACAACAAGCCATTGCATGTGTAAAGAAAGAAGTGCAGGTCATCATGGTGGCGGCTGCTGTGAAGGAACCGAGGTACCAGGGATTGGAGTCATTGGCTCCCATCATTGGCTACATTTTGGAGGGTGAGTTTCCACCAGACTTCACAAAAGCTCAGAAGAGGAGACTCATGAAGAAGGCAAGCATGTATCTCTTCCTAGAAGGCTCCCTCTATCAAAGAGGGAAGGATCAAGTGTGCAGACGAGTACCAACTATCGAGGAAATTCCAGCCATTCTAAAAGGTTTGCATGAAGAGGCATGTGGTGGTCATTTTGCCCAAGAATCAACTGTGAAGAAGATTTTGCTTGCGGGGTATGTTTGGCCAAGATTGCATGTGGATGTTCAACATTGGTGTAAAAGCTATCACAATTGTCAGATAAATGGAAATAGAAGGTTGGTGCATGGCCCGAGGCAAATAGTGCTTGCAAATGGACCGTTTGAAAAGTGGGGCATTGATGCTATGGGTCCTCTGCCTAGGACAAAAAATGGTAAACTCTACATTCTGGTGGCTGTAGACTATATGACTAGGTGGGTGGAAGCACAAAGTGTGGCAAAGGTAAATGAGAAGACAGTGAGCAAATTCGTCTACACTCACATTTGTTGTAGATTTGGCACACCTTTGGAGATTGTTTCTGATAATGGTCCAGGGTTTAGAAAAGGATTGCTCACAAAAGTTTGTGAAGAGCTTCACATTCTACATCGTCATAGCACACCATACTACCCACAGTCAAATGGTTTGGTGGAGAAGGCTAATGGTGTCATTGCAGGAATCATTAGAAAGATGGTGCAAAACAAGACAAAATTATGGGATGACTTCTTGGATGGTGCCTTGTGGGCATATCGAACCACATTTAGGGAAGCCACGGAGTTCACACCATTTCACTTGGTCTATGGTCAAGAGGCTTTGCAGCCTATCGAGCTCAACATTCCAACAATGCGACTTCATGGCAAAGGAGCACAAGATGATCAAGAGGTATGGATGGATCGACTTCTTACGTTAGTGGAGCTTGAGTGGAAAAGAGAAGCAGCATATGAGTGCTACAAGAGGAAAGCCACACAAGCAAAAGAAACGAACGACAAGAAACTGAAGGACAAAGGCATCAAGGAAGGAGAGCTTGTGCTAAGGTATGACAATCGACTTGACAATCGTTTTGATGCCAAGTTTGAAACAAGATGGCAAGGGCCATACATAGTCAAGAAGGCTTTCAATTCAAGTTACTATCAGCTTATGGACTTGAATGGTAAAGAGCACTCCAGGAAAGTAAACGGGTATCGCTTGAAGCCCTATTTGAGTCGCCTTCTACCAAAGGATCTACCAAAGATCTGTCCAAAGGCCGCTGTCTCATGTAAGTATTCCTACATGAAGCATGAGTGTAACTCCAGCCAAAATTCTGAGGGGCCAAACAATAAAGATCTCGTCAAGGACTCTGAAGCACTCTCTTTGGAAAAGATGCTCTATGATGGTACATGAATATACCATCATCCAGGGGGAGGGCTAATGATAGCCGTTTTTCGGCTCTTTGTAATTGCCACAATGAGTTACCTCACCCTACCAAAATCACCCAAACACTGTGGCTATCCCTACCATTTCACTGTACATAGGCGTGCGTGAGTCACGGGACTTTTCCCATATCTTCTTCAAAAACCCTCAATTAGCTAGTCATTGGGCTAGTTGAGCCAAAAAATAAAAAAAAAATAAAAAAAATAAAAAAAATAAGTATATTATGGCCCATGCATATGTAAATATTTCTTTGTATATAGGGCCTAAATAAAAGATTTTTTCATAATTATTTTGGTATTTATTTAAATATTTCTACCTAGGTGTGTGTTATTTATGCTCTGTACATTGCCTCACCATTACCACAATTTTTTCTTACCATTTTTCATACTCTTTATTCCATATAAAAATATTTTCATGTAAGCTTCTCTTATATTTTGTGTAACTCCATCCCAACAAAAATCCAAAAAAACTAGTTCTATTTATGTGTATATTTTTTTCACTATTGTGATTTCTTTCTTGCTACATATATTCTCTATTACTCTCATAAATTAGACCACCAAAAATATTCATCTTTTTATGGTAGACTTATAATGAGAGAGATTTATTTTGACACCTTTATATTTTTCCACCTATATTATTTGACATGTACATATTTTTTAGACCCCTCGATATTTGATTTTCTTAGTTGTACTATTCACTTATATCCTAATCTCAACAATATCTTCAATTATAGACCTACCAAATAAGGTCAAGGGTAGGTGGCATGCATACATGCACTATGGAGGGCTCACTCTTGGAGGTATTCAAAAGAATCATCCAAAGAAGGACCCCACAAAGACCTTGTGCAGTGGAAAAAAACGGTCAGTTTTGCTGAATTTTTAAAGTTCACTTACTCTCCGAATTTGAAAAGGTGATACAAACAAAAGTTGTAGCTCGTGGGCTGAACTTTTGCCTCAAATTTTTTCATATTTTTTTGAGCTACGAGCTGTGAGCTATGATTTTTTTAGTGGACCCCAGTTTTCCCATGCTATGCAGCCACACTCTCTCTTCCACTTTATCATTTTCCTCTTTCACACACACTTCTCCACTCATCATCCCCATATTTCTCACCACTCCTCTCTGCACACTACTCACCTTCTCCTCAACCTTGAAGAATAAGAGAAACCATGGTGAACTCATACCTCCCACACACAATTCCATTCAAAAATTGACCACCTAGTCTCATTTTTCCTCCTCCAATTTACCCATATCTATAAAAAAACCACAAAATTCATCCTTTTCTCTTAAAAGACAGCATCATGGTGGTTGATTACTCAGCTTCAATTACCTTGTCTCTCAAGGAAGGTCAAGAGTGGAGAAGAAATGTACCGTCAAAGCTAGTGGACCGTCAACAAGCGTCAAAATCGGCCCTACTCAAGACACTTGGAGCATCAACCTTGTAAGAAAGCCACCTTTTCTTACCTCTTAAGAGTTTTTTTCTTCCTTATTTGTATCCTATATGGATACTCCCATTGTAAATATCCAATTCTATTTGTAAATTAATACTAACTCTACTAACACTAACCCACTATGAAAAGTCCTATCACCTCCATTTCTCTCCTCTCTCTTTCCTCACCAACTTCTTGATAATTCCAAGCAAAAGAAATTAGATAAATTGCTGAAAATCTAACCCAACCATGGTTAGAGGAGTAACCCTAGCCTTCAAAATTGCTATAAAAGGAGGGTGTAGCTAGCACAAAGGGGGAGCCATAAGCAAGAGCACTATGCTATAGCTTGAGAAGCCAAGCTCAACCTCTCTAGAAGGAGCTCTTGAGTGGAAGCTCATTGTCTTATGCATGTGCGTGTGTTGTAATAGGGGATTAGCAAGGGAACTCTATGCCATTGTAAGAGAGAGAGTGATCATTCAATTGAGAGTAGGAAATCTATCATTTCTCCTACTAGTGTAAGCCCAACATTTGCTGAATCAAGGAGGGTGGATTTGGACTAAGCTTGGATATTTTGTCTCCCTTCCAACGTGAAGTAATGGACAACAATGATGCGTAAGTGTCTTGGTGTTTTTTGTTAAGTTCTTGATAGCTTGTTCTCTGGTGTTGTCATCAACCTAGCCATAAATCCCACATACTGTAAGAGGGCGACAGGGTGGAGAGGACTCCCCTGGCTTTAAGACAGTGATTGGGGTGGCTTTTCTTGTGATGTGTTGTGGTGAAATTTACGCAAGCTATGTTGAACAAATACTAATTTCACTTTGATTTGTCATGACAGATTTGTAAGAAGGTATTAATGCAACAAGCACCCCCTCCCCCTTTCTCTCTCTTTCTTAAATATATAGTTGTGTTTGCTTGATCATTGCCGATACGTTTCAAAGCAGCCCGAGCACTATCTCTCTCTCTCTCTCTCTCTCTCTCTCTCTCTCTCTTTCTCGTGTTTTAGGGTGTGAGAGTATTCCATTGGTGTTAGGGTTAGTGTAAATTCCTTGCTTGTTTGTGGGTTGCTCTAACGATTCTCCTCTTTTGCGTCCTAGTTCGCTCTTAAACTAGGTGGTGCCCCTTGTGTAGTTGGGATTTGGCTGTGGGTTTGTTGTTTTGGTTTGTGTTGTGTTGTGCCCCAGCCCCATTGAGCAGCACGGGAGCCTTGAAGGGTGTCTAGAGGCCACTCTTCTTGTTGCCCGCCCCGGACCGCCTCAATAGCATTGCTCTCTCTGAAAGAATCAAGTGTGATTTGTTATGTAAAGTGACAGAACTTCAGGTCAAAGGCTAGAAATAGCTTGAAAAGACTCGAATTCACTCAATCCAACTGGGGAGTAAGCCTAAGAGTTGTCCAAACCAGTAGGTAAGCTCAAGGACACTTCGAGGTAAAAATTTCAAGAAGTTGACCAAAACTCATATTATTTACTTTTTCTTGACATTCTAGGCCAAATTAAGTTCTGACTTGATTTATAGGCTTAAAAAACATCATAAAAGAACTCTCTTTCAGAAAATTGCAAAAAAGTGCTCATTTCAAGCCTCAAGTAAATAATCGCGATTATTAACTTTTTGCTCTAAATTTTCCAACATTCATACCATTGACTCATTGCATGTGTACAAACAACTTTTGTAAAGACCCAAAAGATTTGGATCCCTAAACTGGCAAGAATCTAGGTAAAAACTAAGGTTTG
Organism: Adiantum capillus-veneris; assembly: GCF_014529385.1. NCBI lineage: Eukaryota > Viridiplantae > Streptophyta > Polypodiopsida > Polypodiales > Pteridaceae > Adiantum > Adiantum capillus-veneris. Next base: position 91,379,857 of record NC_140949.1, on the reverse strand, counting down.
TACTGACTTTTCGAATCTTGAGTGTGAAGCAAGGAAAAATTTATTCAAACTTGTTGAAAATTGATTCATCAGCTTATTTGAATGTGATAAACATGTGTATATGCTCAGTTGACCAAAAACTTGTAAAATTTTGGCAAAAGTAAATAATCGCAATTATTTACATCTGTCCTGTTTTTGTACTTTTTTGACCAAGTCGGCATACCACTAGCTTTACCATGTTATACTAAGCCCACAAAACCAATTTGGTAAGATTTGAATCATTGGATTGAAAATTGTGACTAAAATTGCAAAGTTAGTCTGCGGTGGACAGCAGATGACCATTTGACCAAAAATTGTCCAAACTTGTTGAAAATTGGCTAGTGACCTTAACATAAGGTGCTTAATAGATTTGTGTCAAAGTTGGGATAAAAAATTGCAAAAAATTGTCAGGAGTAAATAACCACAATTATTTACTTCTGCTTCAAAACTTGGTGATTTTGCAAATTTGGGTATACCACAAGGTCAAGCACCTCAAGTAGACCCCACAAATCAATTTTGGTGAAAAGTTGGACCACAAAAGTGAGACTTAAGCCAGATTCTCGAAATTAGAGTCTGCGGACACGGAACAGTGGTTAAACTTGATCAAATTTTGTCCAACCTTGTTGAAACTTGCCCAAGGCCTTTACCAAGTTGTATACTTGCCAAACCAATCCAAGAAGTGCAAAAAAGTGACAAAAGTAAATAATCATGATTATTTACTTCTGCTATCTAGAGACTTCAATTTTGACTTTTGGGCTTATACAGTGTTAGACCAGCATAATATAAGGCCACAAGACAATATTGGGTTCAAGCGGATCAAAATTGATACATATACACTCAGTTTACAGGTTGCAGATTAGACTTTTGATTTTGCTAAACCTAAATCTGAAAATCAAAAGTTTGGCTTTCATAGCACGATTTGAAGTGATATACAGAGACCGATTATGAGGGTTGGCAAGAGCTCTACTGTCCTTATAGAAAAATAGCTAATTTGATTAATTTTGTGCAGGAATCAGATTGCAGACAAGAAATCAGTGGCTTGACGGAAAGTTGCAATTGAATCGAGTGGAAATTGATGACAAGTCAATCCAAGGTGAGTACTCTATCCAGGGCTTCATAAGTCTATATGAACCTTATATCCGGTCGTGTAATAGGAAATCAAGGCGTATTCGGAGAAAACACCAGTATAGTATCCATTGAAGAAAGCATGAATCAAGGCAATTCCTTGCACACAATTCCTGAAGAAGTCTTGGACACTTTTTCAGATTCAACATCCGAAATGTCTTCTTACTTGATTCACTCGAAAACCGTAACGAAAATGCGCTACAAGCATATACTCTCTTTTTATAAGACTAACCGTCATGGAGCCCAAGTTTACTTGGATCCTAACGAAGAGTATGCTATTCGCATTGATGACCATGGTATTGACTTCGAAGAAGAGGTTAGGGCAAACAAACAAGAAAAAATGTACATGGATTGAAACGGAACTCAATATGTACAAGTCGAAAATCCTGACGTTGTAGACAAATGGGGATTAGTGGTAAATACTATAATCCCAGATATGTCAGCAAAATAAGGACCACCAACTTTGGAATTTGAGGGATACGATCAAGTAGACTTGAAGCCCTTGAAACGGTTTAGTACATATAATCCTAGGATCGGAGTCTATTGTTGGGAAGATAGAAACATAAAAGATCTTTTGTGGACTTCTCATGCTAGACCATGACAATTAACGGCCATGAAGATCATCTATATCGTCAAGATCAAAGATAAGGGATCTACGGATCTACCAACTTACTTTTTTAGGGATTGTTATAACAACAATTTTGTTATGATGACTCCTGAGGCGGTAGAACAAACCAAATACCAGGGGTATTCCATACGGGATTGGATATTAGGTCAAGGACCACAAACCACTCCAAGAGACAAACATCGTTAGAGATCATCTGAGAGTAATGTGAAGAAACCAGAAATCACCTCATCATGTAGAAAATCGAGTGACACTAAGGCCAGTCTAGGGCTACATGAGTCACTATTTTCGACAGACTGGTTTGAAGGACTTAGAACCAGAACAACTCCCAGAATACTTGGAGTTGAACCGAATAGACGTGTCAGACCAGCTGATTTTCAAAAATGGGTTAGAAAATACAGTGGATCAGGGGAACCATATGACCACTTAGGTTTAAGCAAGTGCTAAGGGCAAAGCGTATATTCGATTTCCATACTCAATTCGAAGGGTTTGGAACGACATTAGAAGGAAAAGCTTTAACATGGTTCCAAAACATTCCACCAAGGTTGATCATGGACTTGAACACATTAGCTCAAGGATTTGTAGATGCTTGTTCTAAAATGGGGATTAAACATAATACAGTAGCTCAAATCTACAGCCTTAAACAGAAACATGGTGAGTCTATTAGGGATTGTGCAACTCGAATAAAACAATACATTTCTAGATGCCCAGAGATGGAGATACCTGCAGAAGAGTGACTTGTATCATTGTTTATGAAGGGACTGCTAAACAAAGAACTTCATGCTATACTCTATAGTAAAAATCATACAACCCTAGAGGCATGTGTGTCTGATGCTATTGACCTAGGAGACAATTGTGAGATCTTCAATGAAGAGGAGATAACGAAAGCGAGAAATCAGCATCCACAAAACCAGCACAAGTGGGAACGGCTGTTGCGGCACCACTCTCAGCCATAGAAGATATGCTAAAAAAGGATGAATGACACAATGAACAATATACAAAAAGCACCTATGAGAGGACCAGGACAATGGATACCCCCATAGGGACAACCAATTAGGCCAGAAAAATGGTGTGCAATCGAGGACAAATGGACCAACCACAAGACCCACGAGTGCTACTTCAGACCAAAGTATGATGGAAATGTTCAGTACGTTCCCATGAGGCCCCATGGACAGCCCATGTACAGATATCAGCCTAATATGGCCCAAGTTCAAAGACCACCAATGGGTATGGAGAGACCGCAACCTGTGTTGGGACAACAAACTCCCTATCCAGGACATAATGCAGTGCCTGTAAAGTACATGCACTCAGAAGGAGTCATAGATGAACAAGCATTAGTGCCTGTTACACACTATGCAGAGCCTAGTCCATCTACAGTAATGGTAGAGGGAGATTGTTATAGTCCACATCCACCACCAATGGAGGAAACCATGACTTATGCTCCACCAGAGCTTGCACCAATGTACTATGTAGCTAATCAAGGTGTCAGACCTCCCATGGGAAGATCCATGATGAAGCCCAGAAGAGGAAATTGTCATAATTGTGGTGTTGAAAGAAACTGACAGTGAATTCAAGGAAACAACCGTGAAATCTGGAGGATCCATCTGGTTGATAAAATTTTTGAGCCTATTAATTCCGCTTTGGAAGCCTACGAAGCAGGACTTAAAGCAGGCCAAAACATAGAAAACAAATGGAAAAACTATCCATCTCTAGACATGGAAGCAACTAAGATGGAAGCTTATCAAAACTTGGTAAGAATCATGCAAGACATGCTGGATAAACAAAAACCTAAGCTTGAAAGTATTGCAAAACCGGAAGAGCTTGCAGTAGAAGAAACGAAAGCAAAATCCAATGTGGTGGTAGAACCCCACGTTGAAATAAATGAACTAGAGCTTATAGTGCCGGACATCGAAGATGCCTTAGACAGAATTCCATTCGTAGAGGAAGACAATCCAGGACACTTATGGGAAAAGGTAACAGAGATCAATGATGAGAGCCTAACTTTAAAGTCATCTCCTATAGAGAAAGTCTGGTTGGATAACCTACGAACTAATATGAACATGGATTTACAATCCTTGTACGGGGATTGCGGACCGGAGGCTTCAGGGATATCTAACCGATGACATTAAAAACATTACCTTCTTACTTGGGAGATAACGAAGATGAATCTATCATTTGCAAGACCACTCAAGTAAAAAGAGCCAAACAGACCCTAGAAGTAGACAACATTCATTCAATCATGTATACACCTATCCAATGCACTCTTACCTTGGGAGAACTGTTGAAACTCACGCTATACTTATGGAATGCTTTACAGAAAACCCTAGAGAAGGTGGGTATAACGGGGTTAATCTCTAAGAATTTGGGAAACTCAAAAAATGAAACGAAAAACAAAGATATTCGATCAGTTCCTACGAATAAGGTCAGAGAATATTATGAAGGGGAAGAAGGAAACACCACCCTCCCATTGAAATATAATGACATTGAAACCATGGCAATACTGGATAGTGGAGCTGGCATAGCCATAGACACTAAAGCAGTATAGGAATCCTGGGGACAGCCAACCATTAGACAAACACGAATGAAATTAGAGTTGGCTGATGGACACATTGAAAGACCACTAGGGCTACTAGAAAAAGTGATAGTCAACTCCTGTGGAATTGAATATCAACACACTTTTGCCATAGTAAACTTTGGGGAAAAACTCAACTATGAAATCATATTGGGAAGACCTTTCATGCGACAGGTACAACTTATCCAAGATTAGGGAAACAACTATCTGTACTTGAAGCAGGTGGGATTCATAACAAGAGTCAATCTAAAAGACCACACTTATAATGACGTCTTGAAAACACCCATCCAAGAGTTTGATTCAGTCTCTTTGGCTGAAACTAAAACTCCCATATTGGCTAAACAAAGACACTTCTATTTGAATGCGCGGAGCTTCAGAAAATGGAAGGTTAAGAAGAGAGGAATGTATCCTAGAAAGGGGCTGTACAGACGAAGCCTACATACCTGAACCCTTTCCAGAACATTTATGCGAACCATTCGAGTGGACTCAAATCTTAGAGACAATGGATGTATGTGTGAATACATCTATGCCTACTCAATTTTGCAATGAGGATGGCTACGACATAATTCCCATCCAATTGATGTCAATCCTTAACATTGAAAACAAAGATGAGGAAACAAAGGACTTGCTGAAATCTCAACAAGTCTTTTGTGACCTCTATTACGATGCAACTAATGAGCTAGATGAATACTCAGCTACCTCAGAAGATTCGAGATCAGAAAAAGAACATACGAGAGATCAGCTAATCTTAAAGGGAGGGGAGGAAAAGTTTTTTGACTTTCCAAACCAGAAATCAAGAAGACAAAAATGGCATAGAAGAAAGAGAGACACTAAAATTCTGAAAGCACGACCTTTGCCATCAGTCTCCAGTAAAACACAATTCCTGATGTAGATAGATGCTAATGATTGTGTCAAGGAAAAAATAGTTGGCAGATATCCTTCAGACGGAAACCAAAAAATGTCTCCGATATCGAGAAAAACAAGGAAGGGTACTCACGAAGAACATCAGGATAAAAAGCCACTCATGACCAGAGTCGAGCAGAAAAAGAAATATCAAGAGTTGAAAAAATCTCTAAAGGAGATAGACACCACTGAAATGGAAACCACGGAAGAGGATGGTAAGGATGTAATACATGTTCCATCCCATTACAAAAAGTATACTCTCCAAGATCGGAAAATCATAATTGAACAATCTGTTAGGGAACTTCGAAAACAAGGCAATTTTTACGAAGGACTTGAAAACGCTAAAAGGGTAGACTTGGTTAAACCAGGAGAAGAGCCTAGACCGACTTATATTGCAAATGACCTAACAGAAGAAGAAAAAAAGCATTTGTTGAGCTTGTTAATTGAATATCGGGATATCTTCGCCTGGTCTTACAAGGATCTCAAGGGTGTCGATCCACAAATCTGTCAACATACTATACCCATGAGAGATGATTTGAAACCAAGTACACAGAGACCATACACTTATAACGAAACATTTGCGAGAAAGATCAAAGAAGAGATTGAAAAACTGAACGAAGCTGAATTCATTTACGAAATTGAACACACAGATTGGGTGTCTCCAATTGTGGTAGTACCTAAGAAGAATGGGAAATTACGAGTGTGTGTTGATCTAAAAAAGGTGAACGCAGCTACTGTTAGAGATAACTTTCCTCTTCCGATAATTGAGCATGTTTTAGAACGATGTTGTGCGATGGCACGTTCATAATGTGAAATTAAAGTATCTACCTCACTCTTAATGTTTATGATGTGTGGGACCAAATTCTACAATGTGCATAGTGTGATATATGCGAAAATGAATGTCACGGTTGCAGTCGTGTACATACCTTTCCGGGCGGGCGAGGCCCTACACGTGGCACCATGGAATTCTTTTTCACATAAATATATGCCTAATTTCCTTTGGGAATTTACAAATTTCAAGTGTTTCGAAGTGGCACGTTCGTTTTGCCTAGAAAGTTCAATGCCGACAATCTCGGCCAAAAATAGCAGGTTTTGTGCGCTGGTGTGAAAGACGTATCCAAAGTGCTTACCAAGTGTGAAAATGAGGTTCAACATGAAATTTAATCCCAATGGAAATTTTCCACAATTTTAGGGTTTTTTCCCAGCTCGTTGGGCTTTTTACGGACAAAAAGTGACATTTCTGGGCTAAAAGAGGCTAAAAATGGTCAAAAATAGCCTAAACAATACTCAAAATAGCTCAAAATGTCACCTCAACGACGCTGGAATTGTTTCTCAAGTTGTGTGGGAATTTTTAGAGCCAATAATGAGCTCATTTGGGTACATGATCAAGGAGATACAACCATTCCTCTACAGGGTGCTAGTGCAGTCCCATGCTGCTTCCACTACATGGTTGAGGCTTTGAGGCCTCCAATTAGGGTTTTCCCTCCTCAAATAACTACTTGGGATTCTCCAATGAAGTACTGAGGCTTCCATGAAATTTCCACGATGAAGAATCGAAGCGTAAATTTAGGGTTTTTAACAGGTCGAATGAGCACTGCATCTATGCAATTGGGAGTGAGGCTACACCTAATCTTCACACACACAAGAGTTTTGAGTTAGTATTGGTTATTTTTCAAAGTGGAGCTTTCATGGCTGGAGTTTTGTTTTTTTTTAGTGTGTTTTTGGCTTCAAATCGTCTGCGCCTTGCTTAATTTTGCTACGAATCCTCACAGTCAGAGGCCCGACGCTTTCCTAGTGGCACTGCGCACTTCTTGACATGTTTTTGGTGAGCCCGACGCGAAGTAGGATAGGATGAGGGTTCAAAATCTTCATTTAAGGTCTCAAAAGAAAGGTTTAAATCTATGGAGCAAAAAGAGCAAAAAGGGGTTCGATTTGATTCAGTCACAATGCAAATGTTTCAAGCTTTTGCAGTGTTTATGCAGCAGCAGCAAGCTGCAGAAAGGAGGGAGCTTTCCTCAACCAAAGCGCTTCAATCTGTAGTGAAGAAATTGGACCAATTTAAAGGTAAAGATGTAACAAAGTATCTTTGTGGGTATGTAAAGGAGATGGAGCTTCATCGAGTGCCCGAAGCAGAGATGGTGCAAAGTTTTGAACTTGCTGTGGTTCCCGAGATCAGAGAGCATGTAAGGGGAATTAGAAATGAGCATGGGGAAACTTGGGAAGCATTAAAATTAGCCTTGAAGGAAGAGTATTTCATGGAGGACTCCGAAAGGGTAACAAAGAGGACTTTCTTAGAGTGGGCAGTTCGGCCAAAAGAGGGGCTCTCGCCTACCGAACTGCTAAGGGAATTCGAACGCCGTTATGATCAACTGTCAAGGATTGAAAAGGCTACGCTAAACTTAGAGAAGACAGAGCTCTTTTTGCAGGCAGCAGGTAAAGAGATTCAAGAGAAGTTAGAGCTACTACTTGAGGATAAGGATGCAAAACAGGGTTTGAAGACTGATTGGAATGAGGTCGAAGATGCCATTTCACTGCTAGCTAAGCGACAACAACGAAGAGATAAGATGATAGTCAACCCTACTCAATCCCCAAGTGTTTCCGAGAGTCCTATAAAGCCTGTGATTGTGGTTCCAAAGAGTGACAAATCCATCCTAGATGATATTGTCAAAGGAATGCAAGAGCTCAAGTTAAAGCTTACAAGGCTAGAAGAAAAGGGGAAACCATCAAGTCAATCTACAAGGCAACGACCGCAAACCAGAGAAGGCTTTGTCAATAGATGCATATGGTGTGATAGTACTGCCATGGAAGGAGGGATTGAAGAGGAATCTAATGGTATTGGAGAGCTATGGCCATGCGCTATAGAGTCTGCTATGAAGGGTAAAATGACTACAGAGGTTTTACATGAAGTTGGAGATTGCATTCGGATTGAAACAGGTTGGAATGACCCTGTGTACTCTTTGTCAGTGCATGCATATATTGCCAAATGTCAAGCAAATGAGGCCATTGTTGAAGAGAAACGTAGGCGCGAGAATGGGGATGAAGGGCCTTCAAAGCGGGCAACGAGGAGTGGAGGTAGAAATGACACAGTGCCTCCTAGATCACCTTCCCCGCAACAAATGCATGTCCCCGAAGTGCCTATGCAAGAAGCCTCTAAAGACAAGAAGAAGGATGCAACAAAATCCAAAGCAAAGGGTCCGGCCTACAAACTCCAATCCGATATAGAGGCAGCAACGGATCTCAAAAAGGTTTTGGAAGAGAGGATTCTAACTAGTAAGGTGGAGTTTACCTTGGGTGAGGTCCTTGGTATAGCAAAGCGGGAATTCCACAAAGAAATAATTGATATCATAAAGAGGAAGCGGCAGTCTCTTACTGAATCTATCCATGTACAGGGTGAAGAAGAGACTTTAAATGCACAGGGTGTACAGGTCTATGGCAAACAAGGTGATGAAACTATTGATGGATGCTACAAGTCTAGGGGAGGAGTAAAACACATTCGCTTCTTGGATGATGAAGATGAAGTGGAGACCACTCACAAGAGCTACTACTTGAATAGTCACTGGGCAAGAGCAACTACTGAGACACTGGTAAAAGTGGGAGACTTAGAAGAGCCATACATTGCGTTGATAGATCATGCGTCATAAATTAACCTCATGTCAAAGAGTCTTTATCAAAAAGGAAAATGGCCAATTGATATAAATCATGGATGGATGATTCGTGCAGCAAACAACTCATCGGGGGAGCTATACGGAGCTTGTCCAAATGTTAAGGTGACTATAGGGGATGTGAAAGATGACCAGAATTTCTTTGTGTAGGAGATTTCTACATACCCTCTTATCCTTGGGCAGCCGTACATCATTGCTACTCGCATGGAAACCAAGGTGATGGATGATGGGTCAGCTTATGCAAGGATTAGGAGCAGGGATGGAAAGCGTGCAGTACAGTTCCTTACTGTTTGTGTAGACCATGAAAGGAACCGTGAAAGTCTTAGAGAGAAACCCTTGCCAAAGACAAACAAAGAGTTCAAGGACTACAGGGATATGAGGGGTTTTGGCCACGTACCATTGTAGAGCGGGATTGCAATGGTACAAGAAGAGAAAGGTTCTCGCATGATGTATATGCAAAGGATACATTTTCTACAGGTTTTGTAGGATTATCAGACTATGGATCTATTGATTTTACAGAGTGTGAGGACTTAAAGCGAGGTGAACGACAACATGTAAATAGTGTACAAAGAGGTTTGAAGATGAATGGTTTGCTAGAAGATGATGAATGCATTGCAGGTGTGTTTGATGAGTGTTCTTTTGTGGATACTATGCAATATTTGGAGTCTTTAGTGGATTGCAATTTGCATATGGGAAGTGAGGTCGTGAAATTATGCTCAATGGAAATGTACAAAGGCATTGAGGATTTTCAAAACTCTCAAAGTGTTGATGTACGAGTGGAGACTAAGTATAAGTCTGTGGCAAAGAAAGTGAAATCAGTGGCATTACCTCTACCAAAAGACTGCACAAATAAGATGGAACAAGCTTCTTTGCAACCTAGCCTTCGTGACCCAAGCAAGATTGGACACAAGTTCACAAAGGATTCTTTGAAAGAGTTACAGGTTGGTTGCAAGGAAAGTTTGACAAAAGCTAAAAAGATATGCTTTAAAGACATGCTTGCCAAACACGGAAAAGCTTTTGCATTTGAGGCTTATGAGATAGGGTGTGTTGATCCATCCATTGTTGCTCCTATGGTGATCTTCACTATCCCTCATGTACCTTGGAACTTGAGGCCTATTCCTGTTCCAAAGGCTCATTTGCCAAAGCTCACTGAGTTGCTTAATGAAAAGATCAAGATGGGTATCTTGGAGCCTTCTTGTGCTCCATATTCAAACAGGTGGTTCACTGTTCCAAAGAAAAATGGTTTTTACACTTCATTCAAGATATGCAACCTGTAAGGAAGGTGACAATCAGAAATGTGGGTATAGGGCCAGTTGTCGATGAGTTTGCAGAGGCATTTGCAGGGAGGGCAATATATTCTATGAGAGATTTGTACTCAGGGTATGATCAGTTCCAACTAGCAATGGAAAGTAGGGACCTGACTACCATGAGGACACCCTTGGGTTTAGTAAGGATGCGCACCTTACCTCAAGGGGCAACGAATTCAGTTGCCCACATGATGAATGGTATGAACAAAGTCCTACGTGACTTCATACCGCAAACTACAATGCCTTTCCTTGATGATGTGCCAATCAAAGGATGTGATGTAAGTGATAAAGATGTGGCTCTAGACTCGAGGGGGTGCCAAAAGTATGTGGCAACCCATATCAATGATTGTGATAATATCTTGTCAAGGTTGGAAGTGGTGAACCTTACCTTGTCTGGCAAAAAGTCAGTGTTTGGAGTGAATGAAGTTCTTATTGTGGGACATATGTGCGGGCCATATGGTAGAAGTCCTTGTCCAACAAAGATTGATGTAATCCAGAGAATGAAAGAGAACTGTATAAATGTCACTGAGGTTCGAAGGTTCTTGGGTGCGTGCGTCTTTAATGTTATCTGGATTCCGCATTATGCACATGTAGCAAAACCTTTGTATCAGCTTTTGAGAAAGAACAAAAAGTTTCAATGGGAAGAAATGCATACCCATGCCATGAGGAAATTAAAGAAGTTGCTGCTTATGTCTCCAACTTTGAGAAAAGCAAACTATGGATGTGGAAGATATGTAATTGTGACAGTGGATACTAGCCCACACGAATTGGATGGGAGATTGGGCAAGATGATAATGATGGCAAGAAATATGTGGTGAGGTTTGGAGAAAAAGTCCTAAGTGCTCGTCAACATAACTATCCACAGGTAAAAAGAGAATTATGGGGAGTAGTCACAACTTTGAAATGTGACAAAGAGTACTTGATAGGAGCAAATGTAATAGTGGAGACTAATTGTCTACCCCTTCTTGGAATGATCACAAGTTTCTCAACTCCCGACATTGCTATGTTGAGATGGATTGCCTACATAAATTCCTTGAACCCAGAATTTAAGCATATTGTAGGGAAAGATAATCCAGTTGCGGATATGCTTTCAAGAGCAAGGTATGAAAAAGAAGAAGACATGGTTGTCGAGGGTGATGATGTAGGCACACAGTTCTATAGTATCTCTCATACCAAAGGTGATTATGTTTTCCTGTCAATTGCGCTTGAGTCGTTTACAGAGGACCTGTATCAAGGTGATTGGTTTCTCATTGAATGCTATCTGAGCACTTTGACAAGGCAAGAAGGGGTGACTGATCAAGAGTTCAAAAGAATACGGAGAAAGGCCTATGGATACTTTTTGAAAGATGGGTACGTATGGAAGCGTCCAAAACAAAGAAATGGAATGCCAATGAGAGTTGTGAATGATAAGGACGCTCAAAATGAGCTTATGAAAAAGTTTCATGAGAGTCTTTACGCTAGACATTGAGGTGTATGGGCCACCTTTACCAAAATGAAAGAGAGGTATGTATAAAGATGTATCTCACTTTGTGGAGTCCTGTGAAACCTGTCAAATGTATTCAAATGTACGTCATTGTGATGGGTTGGACCCTACTTACCCATTGGCCATGCATTACAAGTGAGTAGTAGATCTGATTACGATGCCATTGGGCTTATGGCAAATGAGATACATAGTGCTTGCACGAGAAGACTTAACCAATCAAGTTGAAGGTCGTGCTCTAAGAACAAAAAGCACAGAAGGGGTATGTAAGATCCTCTTGGATGATGTAATTAGCTGTTATGGTTGTGTTGGGAAAATAACAGCGGACATGGGTGAGTTGGATGCTGACAAAGCAAGGGAGTTTTTCTCTAGGTTGGGCATTAAACTTGCTCTCACTACTATTGCATATAATCCTGAGGGAAATGGTAAATCGGAGCGTGGGCATCCTCTTATCATTAAAGCTTTAGGCATTAGGAAATTTCGGAGGTCATTTGGAGGGCCATATGAAGAGAGAGAAAAATAGAGCGCGTCCAATGAGCAGGAGGGCTACGTTACGTAGAAAAGTACGTGGAAAGACTCAAAAAATAAGAAAATAGCCTAAAAAATTTCACGAATCTAGGATTGTGGCATCGTAATTTCCTTACTTTTACCGAGCTGCTAGGTGCTTGCCAGTGGTCCCACTGTTGATATTCTCTTATGGTCATTAACGTACTGGAGGGTGACCATTAAGCCCGCACAAGATATTGGAATTCTAAAACACTTCCCTCCATTAGAATGCTTTCAAAGTGAATCTCCCTCCACTAAAGCTTTTCTCTGAGAGCTATGGCTTCCACGTCTTCTCGCCCAAGAAGCTCTAGGTGTTTACTGTCTCTCACACCAGCAACCAACAGCTGCACTTTGCCTAGAAGGCCAAGTAGTAGCATATCCTCAATTACAATATCAACTTCAATAAGTGTAGAGAACCAATGGGTTGGACAAAGGATAAACAAAGGTTCATGGGTCCTCATGCAACCAAGAAGACCGAAGAGGTCTAGTGGTATCAATGTTTACCGCTCAGCATGGAAGGCCAGAGTGTTGGATTTCAAAGTTGAAATCAGCAAAAGATCTGTAAAGGAAGTTCTTGTTCAGCATGTGTTTACCCATCCAGACGTGATAGCAAACGGTAGAAATGTATCAGATATACATCAAGCACGTTGCAATTGTAAGTACTCTTGACATCTGAACTTCATTTGATTTGTCATTTCACTTATTGATACTCTCATTATAACTTTTCTTATATATTTTGCAACGTTTATCCCTCTTTTTATGAGCAATGCCTCCATTCTTCACAGCTCAACTACATTAGATTTTTCATTTTTACTTATTGATACTCTTAGTTTAACTCTTCTTATATATATTGCAGATGTTTATCCCTCTTCTTATGAGCAATGGGAGCCTGTGGAGTGCATAATAGGCCTCTTCCTTGTTGTTCATGCCCACATTGGTTCTCTATAGTATTTAGGGAGGAGCAGCAAAAGCCTGGCTGATGAAGGAATATTTTTTTTATGATCACTTCTACCAACTCAGCTCAGGGAATAAGAATGGCATGTTGGTGAAACTGCCTCTACCAACCAATTGGAACACTGTGGACTGGCCAGTTCCCGAGAAAACAATGGTGAAGGCAATGCGAAGTAAGCTCTACAAGGATATACAGAGGTCTCTACGTAGCTCTATTCCCACCAAATTGGTTAGAATTGCAAACTTTTGTCCTGCTGCACTCTTCATAGAGTTGTTTCATAGCTACAATATCCGTGTTACGAAAACTATGTTCATGTGCAAGTCATTTCAGCAGTCATCCTTTGACAAACTTCTTGACAGAGGATGGTATGTAAAGGAAGAGATTGGCTTATGGTGCGAGGTCACGCTTGATACTCTAGTTGTCAAGTACATGATTGCAACCCAATCACTGTTAGTCTCCTTTTGGTATATGTGATCGCAAATTCTCAATGGTAAGTACATTCCTATGGACCAGGTTTCTGCAGTTTTGGAAGATAATCCTGTTGTGGATGTGGAAGTGATTGATAAAGAGCATGGCCTAATGTTGGTGGTTACAATAAGAGAGCTATGCAGTCTTCTGCAGTTGCGCCATGACATAATTGAAGAGTCAATGGACAGGGACCTATCAGATTTTTCCTTTTTCCTAGCTGGCCGTAAGGTGATGCGGCGAAGGGGAAAAGATATTTTGTGCAAAGAGTTGGATGGTCGGGTTGAAATAGTGTCAATGTAACATAGATTCTTGTGAATCCAAGTGTATACGAATGACTTTCAATACATGAAGTTTTTTGAACTCATTTGTCAATTGTGCCCTATGAATATAAGTGTGTTTGAAATACATTTCTTTAGCATGTCAAATCTCTCTCTCTCTCTCTCTCTCTCTCTCTCTCTCTCTCTCTCTCTCTCTCTCTCAATGTTAGACAAGAAAAAGACATGATAGAAGAGTCATCTTAATTCATTAGAAAGTACAAACTCGTCCGTGAACAATGGACTGAGATACAATTTCTGTAAGTATGGAATCAGAATGTCTTCCAGGTAAAAATCAAAGGAATGCCCCTCGAAAGAAGGTGGTGAGATAGTTGTTCCCGGTGGATTTAGTTCTCCCTTTTCAGGAGTATTATCAATCAGTAGTGTATTAGTTGCATCAAAGGGTACACCGATTTGGCTAAACGGTTTGTACAAAAGAGGTAAATGTGGTTTTTTAGGGTGGTAGTGGCCCTCGACGGTAACACATTTTTGTTGATCATACAAAAAGGCAAAATATGACGTGTGAGCACCGCATACACCGCAAACTATTGTAACTAGTGGCGACAAGTTTTGCCTTTGCATTGAAGGCCATATGGAAACTCTAAAGTGCAGAAGAAGAAAATGAATAAATTCCTTGGTTCAACAAGTTCCCATCTGAAACGTTTGCAAATCCTCAAAGGGTTCTGTGTCACCGAGAGGCACGCGCATTAGCAGAAATCCATTGAGGTCCAAGATAATCAACCTCTGTAAAAGTTGACAAGTACATATAAGTAGTTAGAAGCTGAACATATTTTGCCATACTTGAATAGACATTACCGGAGTTTCATCCGTAGGCTCTTTTGGCTCCTCCACTGGCTGACTTGGCTCTTTCATTGTCTCTTACATAAGCCCCTCTGGTTGTACACTAGCACCTTCCATATGCTCATTTGACCTTTCCTCATCCTGGGCTCTTTCATCTTCAACTGATATGACTCCCTCGGCCCGTTGTGATTCCACTGTATCGGATGCAGGGGTTTGTCGTGGTGGCACGTCATGTATTGTTATATCAATTGTGCGGTCGTCCAAGCCGCTATCTTCAGGTTCTCTGGGGCTCGACATAGTAAGCAGGTGTTGTATTAAACTTACCCGGTATCTTTGCAAATAATCATATGTGTAGTTTTTTAAAGCACTCTGCAAAACTGAAAGACCACATGGTGAGAATTCTTGTATAAACTAAACCAAAACTGACTGAATGCATTGCCAAATGGTTACCTTAGTCATGAAAGGTTTTAATGCAAAGTAGCTTTGCAGGACATATTCTGCATGGAGAAGACATCTCCAGCCGCAAGAATTTCCATCGGTTTGATTTGGGACAGGTACATCTTTGATTGGGACCTTGTATAGTTCATACCTTCCACATAGCTTGCCATAGGCAAGCAACAACCTCTTTATACAACTGCACAAAGTAGTATCAAGATGTTAGCTTGAGGCTTCAAATTTACATGGATATCTATAAGAAACACTTTCTGATACATAACACTTACAGCCTAATTTCAAGGTGGGTTCCTTTTATTGAATTGAACACCCACACTGCTCGTTGGTCAACATCAAGGCATATGAGGCTCCAGTGATGGTTGTTCTCATATGGAAA